>NW_004955402.1:23756538-23822720 GCF_000276665.1 Chinchilla lanigera | reverse complement strand
AGCGCGGCTCTGGCGCGCGCTCCCCGCGGGGTGGCCCGGAGCGGGGGCGCAGCGGGTCGTGGGTCCGGGAGCCCCGAGACACCTCCGGGACCTCGGTGCCACCCTGCCTGCCGAGCTGGTCCTGGGACCCGGCTGTTCCTGCGGTGGGGGGCGCCGTGGGAGGGAGAGAGGGGCGCTTCCCGGCCCGAGCGCGGCGCCCGCCGAGTGAGATCACCGCGGTTTATTTAAGGAGCCAGCCCTCGTCTTTGATAAACTATCGCGCCTCGGCCCTGGTTTATAGCTTCTGTGTGGGGGAGAGGAGGATTATTTATGGCCCCCCTAACTGGGTGTGATATCAGCCATGGCTATTATCGAGGCTAGTTCATCACCATAAAATAAGAAGTGTTCCTCGGGTCAAGGGTCTGTGCGGTCTCTCCGGTGGGTTCAGAGAGACGGCGGGGCGGGGGGGAGGGAGATATACGGCCGCTGAGTATCTAAAGATAAATGGAAAGATGTGTGTTTGTGGGCATAATTTAAAGAATTTAAAGAATAAATATTCGGTGTTTAAGCTTCTACAATGGACACTGCCGAGAAGCACGTGTGTTCTCTATGTATGCGCTCCCATGCTTACACATGCATGTTTACATTCTTACCAAGCAAACGTATGTAAACACACGTTTCCCTCTGCCCCACAGCGGGAAAGGTTAACCAGGTAGACGAGAGAAAATGCAACCCTGGGCTGGGCGTGGGGGGTGGGGGGGAGCAGCCTTCCTTTGCATCAAAGATCTTTCTTTACCCTTTTCAGGGGTGGGGAGTGCTGAATCACACAACCCCCTCTTCCATTAAGACAGCCTTTGTATTGTTTTTTGGTATTTGTGGTTGAAGCGCACGGGGCTGAGTCATCTTAATAACATAGCCGCGGATGCAAATATATGGAAATGGAGCACCGCACAGATTTTGTGTGGAGCCCAGCTCTGGCAGGGTGGCCATTCCCAGTTGGTTTTTTAGTGGCGCAGCTACATGCACATATATTATAGTAATTACTTTCTGGGTACCCTCTGTAAGATGGCAGAAATATGCTCCGCATCGCCCCACGTTATGTGTGAAGCATAAAGCCATATTGTAAGATAATCAAAGGCTTCTGAGAAAGGTTTGTGCTGATTAATAAAGTGTTTATGGTACTTTGTTTTGGGGGAGATGGTGATAGATATTTTAGAGCCACCCAAATGGAATAGAAAATATCACATTGTTATGGGAGGTCCTTCATCAGCTGGAGAGAGATTGCTGGGGAGTTTCATGCTGGCTAAAAGCCGGAATCAGATGGGAAACAGAAAGAGAGAAGGTGGGAGGGGGAGGTTTAGGATTTTGAAAGAGGAGAAGCCCGGAACTGGGAGAATTTCAGTAGTGAGTATGGATTGCTGGGGATCTAACATTAACTTGTGGTTGTTTATTTTACATATAATAGAATAGCTAAATGATGGAGTGTATTAGTTCTTTAATAATTTATAGAAATACTTTGATGTTGCAGTAATTACATTAAAGGTCACATATCAAAGGTAATTTGGTTGAGCAGCTGTGATGGTTTCTCAGAAGCAATCAATATCACTGTCCGTGGTGCTGATTTCACCAAGGGGCCTGCCAGATTAAAGAAGGCTTATTACCAGGCAGAAAGGCCCAGGGGAAATCAGGAGCACATTGGAGCGACGCGCCAGCCCCCCTTCTACGATAATTAACACTGTTCCCCATAATCTGCGCTAATCCTTCATACTGGGAGATCCAATGGCATTTTTCTGAAATCACAAAGACACGTTGGGCAAGTTTGGGAGGAAGGAGAAAAAGAAACATGAATGTATGTTGGGAGAGGGGAGGGGTGAGGATGAGGCCAATAGCAGAACTGCACGCAGCCCAGAGTCCCCGTGTGCTGCCTGGAATACCAGCCTTTCTTCAAAGGCTTCTCAGGGCGATTCATGGCCTCAAAAGCCTCATCACACAAATTCTCAGGGCAAGCGCAGCCCGCAGGGGGCAGGGACAGGGAAAAAAGAATCGTAGCTCTAAGTTCCGAGGGCACATTGTCCCCGCACAAACTCACATGCAGACAAATGAAAAACAAAATGACCGAATAAAATTATGCTTTAAAGTGGAGTCATTATGATTCTGGAAAGCAAAACTGGAGTTATTATTGCTACTTGGTTCTTTCCTTTGAGATCAGAGAAAGTGTGCTGCTGGCAAATGCAAGAATAACACCAAGTGAAATGCTCTGGCCTGACCAAGTCATGCATGCTCCTGCCAGCCAAGGCCTTGCCTAGGGCTACCTACTTGGTGGTGGGGGTGGGGAGGAAGGGCAGAACCTCTTCTTGTCCGGGGTGCTCACATAGGTGCCACAGCAAGCACACTCTGTGTCTGACGAAGGAGAATGAAATTGAAAAAAGAACCTGGAAAACTGGTAACCTCAGCAATTTAGGCACTTTTCCAGACTTCAGAATCCATTAAAATCAATCCATTAAAATCAGCCTCCACTTTCTTACTGAGGAGAGAAAGAGGAGGAAAGATAGTACAGGCAACGTATTCTGTTTCCCAGCAACTTACAGAGCTAGCATCCTGTCGCCAGCAAGAAAAATCATCCCATGACTGTCATGCACATGATCATGCAAACACTACCACCACCAGCACGACCAAGACAGAACTGCAGGCATCCCTAACACAGGTCTTCATCCGGGGAGAAAAAGCAGGGAACTAATCTTTCTTTAGGGATAAGTGGACACTCAGGTGCCAGACCACGGTGGCTGTTCTCACAAATCGGAGGTCAGCTTCCCTGGGAGTCAGTCTAATTGAAGCAACTCCAGTGGCTGATGGAGTCATCCTGGACCAGCCTCACAAATGGATTATTATTTTTGACTTTGGCAAGATTTTAGTAGAATGACATTAGTAAACCATGAAGTTACATCAGGATCTTTTAGAGCACAGCCTTCTGCCAGAATCTAAGCAGGACAGTTCCACTTTTTTTAAACTCTATCTCTATTATGATCCCTCTTCCTCACAACCTCACTCTCTCCTGGCCTCCCGGCCCTCTGTAGCCCATTCCCTTCCATTCTCAATGCTTGTTCCACTATTCATAGGGTCGAGTCCACATGGGACACTTTCCCAATCCATCAGCAAGCATTTCCTGAGTGTGTACCAGGAACTGGCCTAGGAGGGTACCCTATAACACATAGAGACAAGAAAAACACATGTGCCCTCCCTCGTGGGGTTTCTCCTTGAGTTGTGCACAGAAGCCACACACACACATGCTTGCACACACATGTACATGCACACATAAATATAACCAACAATATAAGACAGCAGATGTTATAAAATGAGTAGTGTGGACAGTTACTCATTAATCACAGTTGACATTGCTAAGCACTTAAAACAGACTGGTATGATGCCAAGGACTGTACCCCTATTGCCTCCTTTTATCTTCACAATCACCCTATGAGGAAGACGTCATGGTTCTCCCCGACAGGTGAGGAGACCGAGATTTCCCCAAGGTTGCACAGTTCGTGAATAG
This sequence comes from Chinchilla lanigera, assembly GCF_000276665.1. NCBI lineage: Eukaryota > Metazoa > Chordata > Mammalia > Rodentia > Chinchillidae > Chinchilla > Chinchilla lanigera. The sequence continues at coordinate 23,819,194 of NW_004955402.1, read as the reverse complement.
CACTGGGTCTGCTGTGGCCACCTCTGTTAGCCCTGCCAGTTGCTTTAGGAGTTCAGAAGGGATTGAGGTGACTGTGGAGTATGGGAATTGCTAAAAGGTTTTCCTTGGGTCATGGGCATGTGGGGATAGAGAGATAGGAGCAAGACCAGCAAGTCAGATGAGGGCACTGAGAAGCAGCCCAGGGATGAGGCACACAGGGCAGGATGGGAGCCTGGAGCTGGCGAGATGCTTCGGGCAGCAGAAGCCTGCTCAGAGACCTACTTGGGCTTGAGTGTGCATGGGTAACCTCTTGACAGAAATGTCCCTTAAAATACAGCCCTGGTGCTTAATCCCAGCTCCTCCAGGCTTTGAGACTTTGCAAGAAATTGTCTTTCAGGAAGAATCCATTTGTCTCCAAAGTTGGGAACCCAAGGTCCCCAGGGGGAGGTTTCTGAGTACAGAAATCAGGCGATGTGACAAGCAGTGGCCAGCACTTCCCTCCTTTGGCAGCAGAGACGGCTCCCGGGCAGGGCTGGTGATAGGAGAGCTGGGTCCATCAGCAGGAGGCCTGGAGGCAGTGAGAGGGTGAGCTGCTGGGGAGGGAAGCTATGTCTGCTTGGTAAACATTAAAGTTCCAATTCACTAGTTAAAGATTGGCTTTTGTATCCTCACTCCAGCAACCCTAGAATACAAAGCAAACCAACACACTGCCCACCTCCTCCCCCGCTCAGCCCTTGTAGATAAGCACTGTCCCTCCATGGCCACTCCCAGCCCCGACTGCTGCCTGCAACTCCAGACTGGTCATTTCCATGGAAATTCAGCATGACCTTCTTTGAGTTTATCAGGAAAGATGTTGAAATGGAAGATTAAAAAAAAAAAAGTTCAGTTGAATTCCTAGCCCTGCTGTCTCAGGGTATCTCTTTTGTCGTTCTGATAGCCTTTCCCTTTCCTTGTTCTTAATCCCATTTCCTCTTTTTTTTCCCCCTCATTTTCTGCCACTGTTCTCTTCCTTCTATATAATTTCCTCTTTCTTCCCCCACACCTCACTCATTTTTACCCCATTTTTCTTTTATCTTTCCCGTGGTCTCTCCCTTTGGTTTGTTTGTGTTTATTTTTGTTTTGAGCCAAGGTCTTACCATGTAGTCCATGTTGGCCTTGAACTTGCTATATAGCTCCAGGTGGCCTTGAACTCCAGACCTTCTTCCTTAGCCTTCTTAGGGCTGCAATGGTAGGTGTGTGCCACCACCCCACTTGGCTCCTCGCTGTCTCTCCTTTCTCCCCTCTCTCCTCCTCCTTCCACTTCTTCTGCCCACTCCACCTGTACATTGACACTCACAGAGGACCCTGATGGGACCTCCTCCAGCCTTAGGGCCTTCCCTGATGAGGCCAGCTCCCTCCCTGACAGCCCTGCCATTGAAGAATCCATCTAATTTTATGTACAAGTGTAAAGATGAATGATAAGTAGAAAGGATGCAGGCAAGAACAAGATGAATAAATTATAAAGGGCAAATGATGACAAGACAGGGGTCCCCAGAGACAGTGATATGATAACAGAAACTAAAGATGAATTTATGATGGATGTAGTTAGCATGTACAGAGGCTGTTAATTCTTCGGGGTAGTTTTACAACTTCTAGTGATTGGCGCAATCAAAGCATTTCATTTTAGAGACGTGATGTGTCTCCCCTCATCTGTCCTGTGGGCACAGTGGTGGGTTTGTCTCTGGATAGTGAACACGACTGTTCTCGGCACCTTCAACTTCTCTCCCAGAACCATCATCTTCTGGGTCACTGCTTAGGATCATGAGGTCATAGCCGCACCCACAATTCCCTGATGCTGCTGTCCCTGCTAGGTGTTAGTGTGGGGACTAAGCTTCCCAGATCAAGACATTGCCAGGGTTAGTTCCTTGTGAATGCTATGGGGGAGAATTGTTCCATGCCTCTCTCCTAGCTCTGAACCCCACCAGGCATTGCTGGGTTGTAGATGGTGTTCTCTCTGTTTCCTCACGTTTCCTTGCCTGTGTACATAGTCTCTTTCTGCATCCAAAGTTCCCCCTTTCTGAGGACACCAGTCATGCTGGATGGAAGCCCACTCTAATGATCTCATCTTAGCCTGGTCCTCTGCCAGGACCCTATTTCCAATAAGGCCACTGGAAGTTAATATTTCAGCATCTTTTTCGGGGCACACAATCCAGCCAGCAATGTAGGGTTCCTCTATGCTTCCTCCACAGTGAAGAGGAAAAAGCACTTTAGTGCTGCTTGAGTCGTGAGAGTCCTATCAGCCCTTCCTCAGTGACACGCACCTGGCCTCATGCTTTTCTCTTTCTGTCCTCGGAAAATGAGTGCTTTATCTTTCTTCTTGCCCATCTTTCCTAAAGAGAAGAATCTGTCTGTCCTTTAACAGTGATTTTCAACTGAGCAATTTTGCACCCAGGGACATTTGACATTGCTGGAGATGCTGCTGGTACGTGGTAAGGAAAGGCCAAGAAAACTGCTAAATGTCCACAATGCACAGGATGGTCTCCCAACAATTCTGGCCCCAATGTTAATAGTGCCAAGGTAGAAAAACCTGTCTCAGGGCCGGGAGTGCCCTGGAAGTCAGGACGGTGGGGCCCTGGAACCCCGGACCCTCTTACTATTTATCACTCATGTGGGGACAAGCCCAGGGGACCAGATAGTGTGAGAAGTGGGAGATCTTGTTAAGAGGCACTTGCCTAATGGTTTGCATGCAAAGGGAGCTGTCAGCAGCAAAAGAGCAAAACCTAACTCCAGGCACAGAGGGCACCTGACTGGCCACTCACACCCTCTTGTCACAATTTGCTGGCCAGGTGTGGCCCAAAGGCTACCAGCTTCAGCACCACTACCAGCTCAGCTATCTTCTTTGACTCGTGCAGCACCCATGATCTAAGTGACAGGAGATGAGATTTTACTCACCATAGGACTGGGGCCAGAACCCCAGCCCCCAATGCTCACCACATGGGAGTCCTCTAGCCCTTCCTTTCAACAGAGCTCCCACTCCGATGGGAGCCAGGTCTGGCAGGCTTGTGTCCTGCACATTCCTGGACCCATCCTCCAGAAGGGAACACCAACCTGGAGGACAGCAAAATGTGCTTTAAATCCAGAGAGGGGACCAGCTAGACATAGGGGTCTATTCTGTGAGACCCACAGGTCTTGCCTTTCCTCCTCCACACTAGCCTGCAGCCTCAGCCCCACCACCTACTGGTTCCTTTGAAGACTCTTCACTCCTTTCCCATAGTGACACCTTGAAGTCCTCCTCCTCCTCTTCCTCCTCCCCTGGAACTTTGCTCACACTAATCCTGCCCCCTACACTGACTGCATTCTTTGACCCTGCCCTGTCCACCCCCATTTATGCCCATAGGACTGAATCTTCTATGACTGCTCAGCAGAGCCCCAGCCTAGCTCAGTAAGTCTCCTTAATGAGTCTGCCTGAGAGAACCCGTAACTACTGTGTCCACAGTCATGTAGTGGACTTGAAGGAAACAAACAAACAAGAGGGCAGTTGGATGAGTAGACCAGCCTGGCCCAGAGTAAGCCAGGTGGCACCCTGGTATAGCTTGTGTCTAGATGTCCCCTCAAAGCCTCATGCAGTCACAGGTGGGGCTTTTTCAGAGGTGGCCAGGTCCAGGGTGTGTGATGTTGCATTGATTCATGGTGCAATGCTAGGACACAGGCGCTAGGATTGATGGTGTGAGTGCTGCCTGCCTAAGTAGCCTGGATAAGATATAAGGGATAGAAAGAGCTGGTCATCCCTTGCTGCTTTGCTACCTCTGCCAGCCATGAACTATTTCTCCTCTGTGATGCCACCCTGCCTTGAAGCCAGCTGATTAAGGACTGAAGGCTCTAGGAACTGTGAGCTAAATAAACCTTCCCCTCCTTAACTTTGGGCATCAGGTATGCCCAAAAGTAACTAAAACACACCTCAGCTCAGCTCAGTCCTTCCCTGGAACACTTTGTGGACTGGGAAGGGCCATAAGCACATTGCCTCTGGAGTCCTTTCCAGCTCTGACATTCTTTAAATTTCTGAGAATAATAGAGTCACCATTACTCACACTACTTACGACAACAGGGAGAGGAGATCATGTCTACCACTCTCTGCCACTAGTGACAAGTGTAATAAAGTGAGAGTCAGACGTGTCCCTTTCCAGTGCACACCAGTCAGACTGGCTGCCTAGGCTGGGGCTAGAACCCCAGGGGTGTGCTTATCCCTGCCCTCTGCTCAGGTCAGTTTCTAACAAGACCAGCCCACTGTTTCACCATTTCCTGCAGCACTGGCCCTTGCAATGCTGCATGTTGCCGCCTGAATCATCAGCAGCACCATGTGTAGTAACCTTCCCCATGCAGAATTGAACTGAGAGAGAGGGTGTCTAGCATAGGACAAAAACTAGACCGACAGTCCCTGTTGCTGAAAGAGTTTATAATTTGGTTTGAGAGGCAAATGTGAAGACAGTTCATGACACAGACACTACCTTTAGAGTCAGGAAAGTGGTAAGGATGGGAGGTCCTGGGAGCCCCAGTAAGACAAGCTGGGGATTTTAGGGGAGCGCCGCCACCATGATAGCCTCCTGCATCCAGACTCTCACCTTCAGATGACCACAGTTATCCTGTGAGATAAACCTCTCAGGCCCCTCAGGTTCTGTTACCCACAGGGTTCAGCTAGTGGTGAACTGTCCCCTGGCCACAAACCCTCCAGACCTCCAGGCTCTTAGGAAAACACATAGCTTCTTTCAAGCTCTTCTTCATGCTGTTCCTTCTGCCTGGAGAGTTTTCACTCGTCCTCAGAGCACAAATTCCATTGGACATCACTTCCTCTGTAGGACTCTCTGCCCCTTAGGGAGATTTCCAGTCTCCAGAGGTGCCTCAGGGTTCCTCTGGTCCCACACTGCTGTACTAAAACCTAGATTTTACATCCTGGAGCCCCAGCTTCCATACTTGCCTGACCCCAGTACTGGCTCAGAGTAGGGTAGGGAGGTGATGAGTAGGAAGCACCTCTCTGCTGAGCGACTTCACTGGCCTTAGCACCTCCGAAAGGCATTATACCAGGTCTATTCCCACAGCTTCACCTCCACCTATATTCCCCCTAGGCCCCTAGAGAGCTTACAGCAGAGCGTGCCATGAAAGGTAGATTTGGGAAGTCAGGGAGGCCCCATTTGTGGCGGTGGATGGATGAGGAAATGCTGTATGAAAGGTACTTCTATCTGTGCCATCACAGCAGCACAGGTGTGAGTGTGGGCATGTGTGAGGAAGCATGTGTATCCTCAGGAGAGAAAGTCTCAGGTTGTCATGAGGGCCAGATCTCCATGAGTGCATGTGAGGCTCTTAACATGTTTCTTGACCTTTCGTCAAAAAGCGAGGCTGGGAGACAGAATGCTAGTAAGAGTTGCTGTTCAGCATGGATGTGTTTTAGGACTAGAGGAGTTTCTTCTAGAGGGCATGTGCATCGTGAGCAGAAGGCCAGACATCTGTGCTATTGAGCAGTGGGGTTCCAGAACCGTAGGCAGCTATGTACCATCAAAGACAGGCATGATGGGAGATGATGGGAAAAAAGCATTGTTCTCTTCTCCAATTCTTCGGAAAATCATGGTTGTGAAGAGAAAGGGCTAGGGCTTAAGGAGATGCTGTCTTCCTAGGGGCCCCCAAGTTTATTGTGGTTCAAGTACACACTGTGATCGAAGGCATTTGTGATGTCCTCTTGTGGCCACCAGGGGGCACCATGCAGGTGGCGTCTCATGGTTAAGTGGGTCTAAGGCAAGCGTTTGAGGGCTACCTGGTACCCAACTCCATGCTCAGCACAGAAGAGGTGAAACGATATGTAACACTGGAACCCTCCACAGGGGACACCAGCTGCTGGATGAGGTGGGTCTGTAACAAAAGTCCTATGTGTAGGCCCTTTACATGATGTGGATTGCTGTAAGTAATGCAAGAGTTATCATTAATGACAAAACAATGATGCAAGTATGAATGACATTCATGGTTCTCTGCCACAATAAAATCTGTGAGTACTAATTAATATATGAAATAACTAAAGAATACTAAACATGCAAAATGGTTCAAATATGCATCTTGGACTGTGTGTCCTTCTACATTTTGCAGGAGGGAGATAACTGTGAACTATAATACCAGGAAGGCCTCCATGAAGAAGGAGAAACAAAATTTTGTGGTGTGTGTGAGGGAGAAAGAACTGGCAAGGGAGTGTGTTAGTGGGTTTTCCATCACTATAATAAAATACCTGAGATAATTAACTTATAAAGAGAAAAGGTTTACTTTGGCTCACAATTTTGGAGGTTCCAGTTCAAGACTGACCTGTGCCACCCAGTCCACTTGCAGGATGTAGCTTCAGTGATCTCAGGACCTCCCACAGGACCCACCTCCTAAAGGCTCTGCCATCTCCAGTAATGCCACCCTGGAATCAACCCTTTACCATGCTGCCTTTGGAGGACATTCAAACCATAGCAGGTAGAAGAGGAAGACTTGAGGAGCCCGAAAAATCTGAATGTTCCTCCTGGAGGCACGGATGAGAACAAGGAGAATGTGTTTGGAGCAGAAAGAATCTTTCTCATGCTACTACCCTTCAGAGCCTCTAGCTCTTTTAAGCCTATTGTAGGTGCCAGTCACTCCATAATCTTGCAACACTGGGGGTGGCTTCAGAACCAGCAAGTCTCCAGCTTTCCTTCTCCCTGGAGAGGAGGCCCTGTTTTCCCCTGCTTACCCACCAGAATGTGTCCAGGGCTTGGGGACCTAGCTCCAAGTTCCAGGCTTCCTCCACAAACCTGTTCCAGCTGCTCTTGCCTGCACTGATCTCCCTCTCATTTGAGCATCTGCACGTGAACCCTGGCCAAAGTGTGGATATTGGACCAGCAAGTGTTAGAAATGCAGTCTTGGGCCCCACTTCAGATGATCTTAGTCATATTGCATGGACTGCACCTTCTGTGTTTGAGCAAGATCCCTAAGGGAGTCATGGGCTCAAAAATGTCTGACAGCCCCAGCCTAACTTTAGGATCTGGAGGATATTATCTTAGTTCTGTCCCTCTGGAAGCAGACTCTAGACAAGCACTTGAATACAAGTGGTGCTTGCATAAATGAGACTTGGACAGTTACCCCAAGAAACACAGTCGATAGTGGGAAAATGCCACAAGGAAGAGAAATCACTAGAGTGTATGATATCAGACAGGCCGACTGCCACTGTGAGAGCTGCTTAATTCCACCGGGGGGATTCTAGAACCAGTCTCAGACAAACTCTCTGGAGCCATGCTACCCAGGAGGCAGAGAGCTGTGGTCTTTATACACCATCTTCCTCGGGGCTATGGCCAAGGTGTGCCCATAGATCATTAATCCCCCAGTTCTTCCGGTTTGCTTCATGGGAGCATGGTGCAAAATGAGCTCCACGTCCAGCCCCGGAGCCAGAGTACAGATGCTGGCAGCTGGAAGTCAGGCCACTGTCACCGAGGTGGGAAGAGCAAGGGGTCAATAAGCAAGAAATTGATTCTTCCACCATATTCCCAAATGGGAGGGCAGATTAAGGACTCCTCCTCCCTAACCATGGTGACAGCTGCCACTTACCGAGGACACGCAATAAGCCAGATGCTGAGCACGTATTATCTCACTTTTGTATGACAGCATCTCACTTGTGCCCCAACTAGGCATTATTGGTCCTGTTGTACAAGAGAGGAAACTGAGGCAAAGGGACTTGCTTAAGGCCATACAGCCAAGAGCAGTCCAGTTCTGTAGCCCATACTCCTTCCACCGCATCCTGAGTCACCAGCCCCGTGGAAAACTGGAGCTACACAAGAACAGTCCATACACCTAACCTGTGTTTAGGCTGGAGGAGTGCTACTCTGCATGGAAAGCAGAGCTGATTCCAGCCACATCTCTGCCTAACGTCCTACTGTGTGTTCTTGGGAATCCACTTTCCCCTTCTTAAACTCAGTTTCAGTGACTATCACATCTGAGAGTAATACATTTGGCAGCAGATGGAACTTAGTATTTTTTTGCACATCACAGAGTCTGGGGTCTGGTGTTGATTCAGCAGCACAACCACGTCAGTCAGAATCTTTTCCCTCATGGTTATAAAATTGTTGCCCCAATTCAGTGTCCCACCTGCAGTCAGGCAGGGTAGGTCCAGCTGCCTCTGTCCCTTTTATCGAGTATGCAAAGGATTGCCCAGAGGCCCCTTCCCCAGTAGACATTTATGTAAGTCTCATTGGCCAGAATTAGTCACAGAGCCATCCTAGCTGGAAGAGAGGCTGGCAAAGGAATATCTTGCACTTGTCTGCTAGGGACAAAACTGTGCTTCTGCTGGTGAAAGTGAAAAGGCAATTAATAGTTCAGGTGGGAACCAGCAGACTCTGTCACCAGCCTGGTAGAGACGGACAAGAGTCACAGAGGAGCAAGCGGGGAAGAGCAGCATCCAGCCCACATAGACCTTGTGTGTCTCCAGCTTAGACCATGACCTGATGCTTTGGGAGACAAGAGAGAGAGGTTTCTGAAAGTGGTCCAGAGGTGCTTCTACGCCACACTGCCCACCCAGCACTTTATTCCAGCTGCAGACCTGGCTTCTAATTTCATGGGGCTCCTAGTGGGGAGAGGGGTTATTTCACCCCTTTAAGGACCATGTTTGAGTCATCTGCAACTTTCTTGAACATGTATCTTTCTGCACCTCTGTGTGTCACTTAAAAACTGAAGCATCAAAGGCCACTGTGCAGACAGGCCCTGTCCTCGCATCATGGGTGTTCCATGGGTGTTTCCCACTCCCATGTTTTTGGCCCACAGTTGTGCCGGTGGCCACTTGCCCTCTGCTTTCAGGGACAGTAGCAATAGTGTCAATTTTCAGGCCAGAGATATAGTTCAGCAGCACAGTGCCTGCCTGGCAAGTGCAAGGTCCTGAGTTTGATTCCCAGTACCAAAAAAAAAAGTGTCAATTTGCTTTTTCAGAGATGGAAACACAACCTGCTCAGTCCTCTTATAAGGGTTGAAGAGTGAGGCCCACAGCACAAAGCCTTCCTGAGAAATGAGACCGCCTCCTGGTTGCTTCTGCACAGCTGGAATGAGCATTGGAAGGAGGGGATAGAGATGGCTTGGGCTGCCTTGGGCTAGCAAGGGCTGGCCTATGCCGGCCTCAGCTTCTGAGGTCTTCACTCTGACCTCAGCCGGCTCCATGAAGAAGGCCCATTCAGCTGTTCCTGTTTCCTAGAGGCATGGGCTGCCCTGGGAGGCAGTGAGCCTCTGGCCACACATATGTACAAGCAGAGTCATGGTCATACATGGGAGCGATGCAGGCAACTGCTACATTGAACAAAATCAATTGTGTGGGGTGGTGAGCTGAGACTTTATGATTCCACCCCCATTTTACTTGCTTTCCCAACATGCAAGGCCCCACAGTGTCAGTCCCAGTCCTCAGCCACAGGCAAAGCCAGCAGTCCCACATTCCCAGCCTCCACCTTGGAGAAGTCCTCATGACCACTCCAGCCCTCCAGATCACTCCCTTCTCAGAAGACCCTCAGGACCCTGAAGTCACCTCTCCCACCCCAAGCCACTGGGCAGGCTCAGGCCCCGAATTCAGCCAGCCCAGCTTCCAGTCCCAGCTCCACACTCTGAGATGTGTTTGTCATCTCACTTCTCTACATTTTAGCTTCCTCATCTCAGCCTGGGGATGTCAGTTGTGCCTGCATCTGGGATCCACACAGGCATAGCTTAAAGTAACATGTGCAAAGTGCTGGGCACTGCCTGCATCTGGGAACCATGCACAGTAACGGGCTCTCTCTTGCCGCCATTGCTGCTGCCATTCTGTCTCCCCACAGGGACACGAGTCACCGTCCTCATCTCCTTTGGACCTACTCCCACCCCCTGGCTTCCCGGTTTGTAGGACAGCAGACCCTGGTGCCAAGCAGTAAGCTTCCTAGCATAGGGTGGACCACCTAAGGAGACCAACAAAGCCACTCACTAAATGCGAGCCAGTTGTGGGAGCAGCTGGAGGATTCTAGAGGCCCCTGGATCTACTGCTGCCAAGGCTGGATGAATTCAGGTTCACCTGCTTCATTCCCCCAGCAGAACTGACAGTTATATTTAGCCTAATGGTTTGGCAAACCCCACATGAGACCTTGCTCCCCACCCCTCACCTTAGTAAAGGGTGGCACCCTGGAAACTGTGTAAGAGAATCCCAAAAGATTGAAAACCCCTAGCCGGTGACCATGCCCCAGACACCCACATGGTTCAAGTGTCCTGGAAACCCTTTGAGGCTGGGAGACAGAGGGTCTGAAATGAATATGCATTAAACCTCTCCCTGAAGCCCCAACAGCTGGCATCCAACAGCTGGAACTGCTTAGAGCCTGGGAGAAGGTTTTTAATTCAATTCAGTAAGTGTTTCTTGAGCACCCACCAGGAGCACAGCCCTCTGCTAGGTGCTGCTCAGCAGGTGGAAAGAAGGAGAGGGTGAAGACCCTGTCACCCCTTGGGGCTTCTCTCCTGCAGAGGAGAAAAGGTGTACATGCCAAGCAATTAGAGGACAATGGATTGAGGCTTTGGACTGGAATTTAGAGCTTGTGGGGTTTGGGAGTGCTGTGAGGTGGTGATTATTCAGAACATCTTCTATGCGCTGCACTGCACGGGCTCAAAGTGGCTCTCTTCCTTCTCCCAGCAGAGCTGGGCACTAGGGCACTGCCCTTGGGGCATAAGCAAGACATGGCTGGGTGAGAGCAGCTGGAGATGGCATGCCAGTGAAGGGACAGTATAAGCAGAGCCAAAAGGAAAGAAGCAATATATGGTGAAAAGACTGTCGTGGATCACACTCAGAAAGGGGCTAAGAACTGGGAGTCAGGGCCAGGCGGGACCCACGTAAGGAAGGCATTCAACATGTAGCCGCAGAAACTCGGCCACTTTTCTTCGAGCACTTGGAGGCTTCCTGAGTAGGAAAGTGATCGCCTCACCACAGTGTGCACTCCACTTCCCAGTGGCCTTAGAAATGAGGGCTGGAACCATGGACAGCTCCCTCAGCTTCCCTTCCCAGGAGCAGCGACTGCAGGCAGACTTGGTGTACCTGGCACACCCCAGGGTGAGCTGGGTGTACACCTGGCAGAGGCTCCCCACCCAGTACTGAGTAAGCCCTGTTGGTGGAGGTGAGGGGAGATTGGCTCCCTCCAGGTCCCTGAAGCTGGTGAGGAAACTTGACATTGACATTGCTCTCACTGTGTGGAGGACTTTTTACCACCTGGGAGAGAAAGTCTCTGTGCAGGGCAGTCTACAGAGTGTTGGTGAGGTTCCTAAGCCACCTGACCACCACACTAGAGTCTGTTTGACATTCAGATTGGTAATAAATGCAAAGAAAGATAGTGCCTCGACCTCTCTCTCTCTGTCTCACACACACACACATAGAGCCATACAGAGCAAAGTTTTCATTGTTGTTTGTTTTTATTTTTTTGAGACAGGGTCTTGCTATGTAGTTCAGGTTGGCATGGAATTCACTATGTAGCCCAGGCTGGCCTTGAACTTATGGCAGTTCTCCTGCCTCAGCTTCCCAAGCACTGGGATTACAAGTGCAGAGCAAAGTTTGGACATGGCCTGGGATCCTATGCTTCAAGTGCCTCCCAGGTGATTTCGTTGTTCCTCCATGTCTGGAAACACCGGGTGTTCCATGTTCCTCCTACTCTCCATCCAGCGCAGTCAGAAAACACTGGTTCCTCCTTTCAGGCTAGAAGAGTTTGGTCTATGAAGCAGACTCTTGTCTGCCATTGTTTCCTTCATGAGGGCCAGGGCTCATGAAGCTCAGAAAAGTAGAGTGGGAAGGGGCCATACCATCACCCACTCTCCCCACCATATTGGACATGGCTTACAACAGTCCAGAAACCAGGCACAGACAGCTCTGCTGAGATGCTACATTTGAATCCTTGCTCCTGTGCAGTGTGGCCTTTATCACAGAGAGGCTTCATGATTGACAAATTAAGGAAAGCCATCATAATTCAGAAGAGCTGGGGAGGAGTCCCATTTCTATTAGCATCCATATTAAGGGGTGTGTTCGGTGCAGTTTTATGACTTTGGAACAGACAGTCCAACAGTGTTTCCAAGTTAATGTCCTGCCAAGCCTGCTTTAATGAACAGATACAAAGCAAGTGTAATTAGCATATTGACGGAGTGACACCGAGTACCAGTAACCCACTGCAAACACTGTTCTCTTAGGTAGGTGACATGTCTTTAAAGACAGTAGTTTGTCTACGCTATTTATGTGGTGACCAAAAATTTTTACACCATTAATTTCATAAAGGCTAACTTCTCTTGAAGTCCAAGTTACCCTCAGTTCTGACTTGATGGGTCTAAAATTTACAAAGGCTTCAACTGATTCTGTTAGTATTCAGCACCTAAGAGATGCAAGGAGCTGGCAGTGGCTAAGGGACAGGAGTCATAGACCCACCAGAACGTCTTCCTTGATAGGCATAAGCCCATCGCTAACTCTGTAACATACCCAGAGATATATTGGAGACTGTCCTGCATGGTGAGGTGGCAGAGTGGGCTAGATCCCACTGACATCCCTTGATACTCTCAGACCCATGGACCTTTGCCATTTGTTATATGCTTCAGCCCGCACCCTAGCTGGACCTTCCTTGGACACTCCTCCTTCTTCTTAGGTCACTGGGCAAGAATCTCATCTATCTGCAGTCCATCAATTGATGGAGGCAAACACACAGCCTGACCACTGTTTGAGCTCTTCCTGGCTCCTGCCCCCAGAATTTGGGAAGACAGTCTGTGCCATCTTCCTCTATTTTTATTAAATGGTTTATCTGGGAGAACTTAATATTTTCTTTTAGGATAAACTGAGCTAATGCGATGTGCTTGTTTTTAATTTGCGAGGTTAACTGATCTAATTATCTGTGGCGTTTAGTTAAATCCTTGTGCCTGGGCAGGCTGCAGGTGTGGGCTTTGAATCCTGCCAACAGGAAATCTCTTAAAACGAGCTGATCTAACACAGCGGGTCTGCTGGTATGAGGGATTTTCTAATAATGCATGAATTTATTAACAGCTAAAGATAAATAGAGGAAGTATTTACATTAAACAAATTTCACAAGGAACTATCTGCTGCTTCCCATGTCCCTGTCATGGGGAGGGTGGGGGGAAGCATCCCCCAACTCCACATCACTGTCTGTGCTGTCCAGGTTGACTAGGCAGGCATGCTGGGGGCCTCCATGGGAAGACTTGGAGATACCCCTGCCATAATTGCCTGGAGAGCTGATCTGATCTGATAGGAGTTAAAGATCTGGAGCTTTAGCTGATCCCGGACCCCCAAGAACTAGAGGAGTTGCCTAACTCCCTAAAAGCTAGCATTGTCTCGCAAAGTTAACAGGCACCTCCCACTAAAGAAGAAACATAATAGTCCTGTTGTTCTTGGGGTGGGAAGATGTTCCCGGGAATCTGAATTTGAGCAGGAGTGCTACACCTCCAGGTAGCATATCCTTGAAAACTAACAAGGACAAGAGGAGTAATCTTTCCATCCAAAGCTAGTTGAATGGTTGGTGACATCCAGCATGCTGGGCAAATGTGATGTGTGGCCTATTAGGGTAGCAAGTAGAGGGGACAGGGATGACCCAGCACACACATTTGTCAAGAGAGGTTCCTAGCTTCCCAGCTCCCTTCTTTCCCTAATCCAATAAGAACTTCCGCCAACCCCATCTAGGGCTCTAGGAAATCTGGTAAGGATCAGCCTAGGATACCAGCACTGTTCAAGGGGAGTGGAACTGTAACTCCAGAAATGCCGCATTGCTTGAAGTCCTGTTGCCCTATATTGTTTGAATTTTGGCTCAGGTCAAGCAACCAAGCCACGTTTGAAATGCTTTTGCCCATTACCTGAGGCCCAGATGCCCTGACAACCCGAGTCACTCAATACTGACCTGTTTTCAAGTAGCATGGAGCTCTCCTCTTCCACATGAACGATCCTGGATGAAATCACACTTGCAAAAAGCACATACAGAATATGCACACACATGCAAAGTATATATGCACACACAGATGCAGCTCTCTGCATGTGCACGCCTATCATTCAAAAAACACACACACAGGCACACTCACGGTAGGGTATGTGATGTGTATCTGTACACAAAGGTATGTGTACAGTGCCAATGCACGGACACATCTAAACAGACATAGGAAGGCACACTCACAAATATCCTTCACACCAACATGTGGACCTGCAGACACAGGTGTGCACACATTTTTCCTCAGGCTCAGCTGGAATTGGAAGAGAATGTGGCTCTATGGGGACAGCTGAAGATAAACTCCTGATTTCTGATTTCCAGAGCAGTTTGGACAAGGTCCTCTGAAATGCATTAAAATGCTAATCACAGCATCTGTCTGAACCCTGGCAGCTGTGTGACTTGGGGGGGAAATCGAAGCAGAATGGATTCTAAAGCCTGGAGCACCTCCTTGACTCTCCTTCCCTCTCGCCCTCCTTTGTCTCCCCCCACCCCCCTGCTCCCTCATAGGCTCCACTGACATGTCCTGGCCTTGCTGTCCCCAGCCCGGTCCCCAGTGGCCTTAGACTCTACCTGACTGGCAATCCCAAGCATACGGCTCTCTGGTGCTAACAAACAAAGCTGCCACCCTGCTAGCTCTGCCCAAAGTTCTCTGTCTCCCCACATGGCATAAATAGCCTCCCACCCTTTAGTTCCCCCGCCCTAGGCCTTTCAAGCCCTGCAGACCACAGATCCCTCCCCCCAGGTAAGAGCACAGAAAGTGCCTAAGGTACCAAGGATGGATGATTGGAGTGATCACCTAACTCCTCACAAGGATGCCCTGATGTAGACTGTCAGACACTGTAGAGCCCCTTGAGGGAGAAGGTTTCATCCAGGGAAGTTTCCTTCATTCCTTCCTTCCTTCCTTCCTTCCTTCCTTCCTTCCTTCCCTTATTTTTCTTTCTCTCTTTCTTTTCTTCTTTCTTTCTCCCTTTCCTTCTCCCTTTAAGTTTATTTTTCTTTCTTCTTTCTGTCTTTCTTTCTTTCTTCCTTTCTTTCTTTTTTCTTTCCTTCTCCCTTTCTTTCTTGCTCTCTTTCCTTCTGTCACTGTCTCTGTCTCTCTGTTCCTCTCTCTGTGTATCTCTTTCTTTCTTTCTTTCTTTCTTTTCTTCTTCTTCTTGTAATGGAAATTAAATCCTGAGCTTTCACACTGTCACATCCCCAGCTCCCTTTTTTAAAATTTATTTTGAGGTAAGATCTTGCTAAATTGCTTGGGGTGAGCTCAAACTTGCATTCTTGCCTCAGCCTCTCAGAGTGCTAAGATTACAGGTATGTGCACCATATCTGGTCAGAGCTTTCTGATGCCCCTGGATGACACTGAACATGGGCAAGGGAGTGGGATTAGATGGGAGTCCATGTCCCCGCCTTCCTGCTGGACACCCTTCTCTGACCTTGCACCAGCCACAGGTGACATCTGAGCCCTGCATCAGACCTTCACCCACCCATCTCACGACTGCTAACCCATCTCCTCTCCACAACCCCCTGCTGACACCAGGATGAGGGAGGGCACATGCTCCTGATGCCCACACTGAGGCACATACGTTCCTCCATCTGCTTCCTTGCCTGCCCTTCTTCTGTATCCCACGCCCTGTTTTGCCAGGCCAGGGCTGGGTCAGCATCTCCTTGGAGAAAGTCTCCCCCACGTGGGAAAGGCTGGTAGATGCTCCTTCCCATACTCATGAGGGTCCTGTGCCTTCCAAGTATGCCAGAGTTTAGCATGACTTCTCTGCCTGTCCCTTCCCTGAAATGTGTGCTCTGTGAGGGCAGGGGCCAGGCCTAGCCACCCTGTGGACTCAGTGTTGGCGCACAAGACTGGCCTCTTAAGTTCTCCGTAGCTGTGACTGTTGGAATATGTGGTGGGCAGGTGAGATCCTGAACCTGGGGACCAGATGTGCTTTGTGGGGGCCCCTCAGTGGACACCCTGGGGGGAGACCTGGGATGGGGTCTATTCAGTCTTGTGTCAGTGCAGGCCTCATGCCAGGCTCTCTGTGCCCACATTCCCCACCCCGTAAGACTGAAGCTCCCAGCACACCACAGTTCCATTTTTCCTCTTAAGCATCAAACTGTCATTTCACTAAACACCATCTGGAGACTCCTGGCTTCAGCCCTTCACTTCTCCCAAACTCTTATTAATGTGATGGGTGTTTATTCCTTCTCCTTCTTCTTCTTCTACCACTCTCTCCAGAGACAAGACATTCATCTTCTCTTTGGGGCACTCACTCTACTGGGGAGGGTGATCATCTCAATCTTGGCTTTAAGCAGTTGACAGTGACAAAGAGCAGCGAGAAAAAGTAGGAGTCTTAGGCAGCCTGGGGACAGAAGGTGGCAGAGACAAGCTGAGGAAGGAATTTGGTTAAACTTGGTCCATAGTGGCCTTCAATTCTGGTACTTTGATCTTTCCAGAGCTCCTGGGCCCTCTGTGGCTCCTTGGTGCTACCGAACAAATCTCACATTTCTAACCCCAGCCCCGGAGCTCCCAGCTCTCTGCTGTGAGCACACTGTGCTCCCCTCCTTCCATGCCCATTCTGAGGCTCTCCTCTGAAGGTGCCTCAACCCCGATTCTTGCTTGTCTTTGAAGGAGAAGCTCGCATCTGTCTCCTCCACACAGTCTTTCCTAAGAGCTCCACCCTCACCAACTTCCTTCCACAGTGCTCACTGCATGAAACACCTCCTTCGTTCAGTGCTAAAGCCCATGGTGAACTCTGTTCCCTGTCATGAACTTTATTTCCCTAAACAGACACGGGACCCCCCAGATGGTACCCACAGTACCCAGTCCACATCTGCACTGAAGCAAAGGAGACCAGTAGCAGGGACCCCAGTGAGACAAGCTCCAGCTCCTCACAGATGCCCCATTGCCATCAAAGGGCTCATACACAGAGCCCTCCCCCAGTGCCCACATGGACAGCCGCCCATTCCAGTCGCCAGCCACGGCCCAGGCTGGCACTCAGAGGACAGCTCACTCTCCCTGGTAGAGCATTAAGCTAATGTGTGTTGTGTCTCATTAGTGGCCTTCTGTTTGTGCCAGGCCCAGGCAATTTGATGGGTAGTTGATTGGATATTCTGTTTATTTATGGCAGGGAAAGCATTCTTTATTGAGGACTGGGCAGCACATTTCTGTCCCCATGGCACTAAGATCCTCTGGCAATCAAGTAATTATAAATCGAGACTAAATAAATAATATACAATAAGCAATAAAGACTACACGCCTCCATGTCAAGAGCTCTCCTTGGGCAGACCATGGTATGTCCCACGGCTGGGCCTGGAGACCCAGCAGAGCCCCACCCTGGAGACACCAGCCCTCCTAAGCTCAAGTCCTGTTCCACCCCAGAGAAGGCTTAGCTGCCTTCCATGGACCTCAGTCTTGAAAATGCCACCCATGTTCATGGAAAACCTTTAACTTCCTGATGCTTCTGATCCTCACACAACCTGAAGAAGGGTGGGCAGGTATCTGTATGTTCCACTGATCAGGGAAGAAACAAGGCAAGCCCTGTGGCAGTGTAGAGACCTGCTGGATGCAGTACCAGGCATGGCAGAGTCCTTAAGGACCCAGAGGGTCTAAGCAGAGTCTTTGCAGACCTGTCTGCCCAGCCCTTGCCCAGTAGAGGTTACCCCAGGAGAGTATTTGATAGCTTCACATGGGGTTTCTCTCCCAGCCTCCTGTGGGCAGTGTTGCTGGGGTAGGAAGGATGAGGTGAGAAATCTGGAAATGACACGATAGCCTCAGCCATGTGTGAACCAGTCAGGCAGACTGAAAATGGGGCTTCTCTACCCCTTAGATACAAAATGCTTCCCTGGTCCTGGTGCCGGGCGCTCAGAAATTCAAAGGCCCACTTGTCTCAGCCAGTCTGCCTGCAAAACCCACCCTCAAGACCAAAGCAGCAGGGGGAACACAACCCAGGCTTATCCCACACAGAGTCCTGAGTCACGGGACAGGCTTGGACAAAGCTCAGTGCCTCCTGCTGGAGGGCACAGTGTAATCAAAGTGTCCCTCCATGCAGCCCCTGCCAGCAGCCTAGAAAGGCCCCTGCCATTTTACTGCCTGAGCTCCCTACAGTCCAAACAGAGAGAGTGGTCTGGGCATGGATGGAAGTCCTCAAGGACCTCAAGCTGGAGGGCTGCAGGCAGTAAAATGTCCCACCACAGAAGCCAGTGTGTGGAGTTTGGCTGTAGAAATGCAGTCTGCACCTCACACAGCCTGGGCCCCTCCCCAGCCACGCCTTTCCACCTTCTTTCAACCCTTTTCTGCTTTTCCTCTTCATCCTCACAAAAACTAATTGTCTCTCTCACCAGTCTGCACCCCATGCTTTCCAGAGGTTTATGCATGAAACTAATTATGCACTGCTAATTTGGAAGCTAGCAGCTTTTCCAGTTAACGTTCATTTGATTTGGGTTGTTCTGCTGAGTGGCATTTCTGTAAATATGCCACGGGGCTAGGGGCCTATCAGGGAGGCTTACCCAAGTTATGGGTCAGGAGGAGGAACCTGAGGGTCTAGGGATGGCAGGTGTGGTGCGCTGGCTCTGTGCGGAGGAGGGGCAGGAGGGCGCCATTACCATAAACCAGGGGAGGCCTCATTAGCAGTCCCAGATAGCCCTACTGGGAGGTGGGAATCTGACAGTAAAATGTCACACTAGGTTGAGCTGAGGGGTAGGTGGTTGTAGGTTGGAAAACTGCCCACAAAGGTAAAGAAATGCTAGGTTTGTGGAGAGCCCTCAGGGGAGCTGGCACTATGGGGCAGGATGAAGCCTGGCTGGGTAGTGGCCTGGAAGAGGGGAGAGGTCTTGCCCTGGCAAACTCTCCAGAGAAAATCTAGGGCCCAAATGGAGTTTGGCACCGTGGTCCTGCAAGACTGGAGGAAGGAAGGGGACAAGCCGGGACCCCTTGGTCCAAATCTGAAAACTATTTCCTCTCCATTTCCATTTCTGACTCCTTTCCAGACCTTAGGGAGATCATTTAATCTCTCCAGGTCTCTGGATCCTCTTCTGGAAAATGGGAGGAATCATTTTGCCGAGTTCATGGGGTTGTTTCTACAGAGGCCATGAAATAAAAGACTTTAAAAGTTCTTTGTGGGTGATCGGACGTGGGCCCCAACGTATCTGCTCCTCTTGGCGCCAGCAAGGGCTCTTCTCTCCTGACTGCTGTACTCAGGGTCTGCGTCGTGGTCATGTGACCTGCTCACTCCCACAAAGCCCTGCGCACAAGTGCTCACACTTGGATTAATGCTTTGTGGTCACTATGTTGAAATTTTTAATCCCTTTTGAACTAGTGGCTCTGACATTTTCAACTTGCACCTGCAAGTTATGTCACCCAGGCTGTCAGAATCAGCGAGTCTCACGTGAACCCTGTCTCAAGAAGAAGTTCTCTAGGGACTCCTGTGGATTCTTCTGTCTCCTGGAAAAGGACCGGGTCTTCTCCACTGTGTGTGCCCCAGGGTACAGGCTCAACCAGGCTCAACAGAGAACTCAGGCATTTCAATTGGTTCTTATTCACTGCACATCTCACATTGTCTGAGATAAGTTAAATCAGGTCTGTCTATCTAGCACACTGCCCTGTTTTCTTCTACTTAATGGGCCTGGCAAACATCTCCCCACAATCCCTCTCTGCTTTCCTTGTAAACATTGGGGCTCCAGCTTCTCTCCAGTGTGGAAGTGTGGATATCATTGCTAGCTGCAACAGCACCCAGTGGGTGATGATCGACTCCAATCTCTGGTGGCCAGCAGTTGGTCCAGCCTAGTCAGTAGGAAATCTGGGGCATGTCCACAGGGGAGAGATTAGCCAAGAAGTAGAATAGGCCTACAGAACCTAAAGATGGCCTGTTGGACAGGAAGGCCTTGCTCCTGGGGGAGCAAAGGTAAGGTCTAGGAGAAGGGACCAGAGACAGTGCCACTAGGAGCCGTTAGTAGGAACCTCAGCTTGCTGTCCAAAGAGAAGCTGGACAAACTCCTCTGGGGGCCTCTAAACATCCTGAGAAATCAGCAAGTTGGCATTTCTTTTCCCTGCCTAGGGCCTCCAGGCTGTGCCAGAGCAGTCTTCCTGGAACATGGGCAGCAAAATGTATTTAAGAGCAACCCCTAGATCATCCTACCCCTGCTGGTGGTGTGCTTCAGGCAATCAACAGAACAGCTCATCACTAGCTCTATTCCACTGCCCATTTGCTGTGGCCCAACATCAACCCTTTATTGTTTCTGGGCCACATTTGCTCACAGGAACTCATGCTTCCTGGCCACCCCTGAACCATGCCTTGTATTTCTGAGTATCTTCGCCAGGAGTCAGTATACCAGGTTCTGATCCGGACCAACTCTGTGGCTTTGGGGCCATCTCTTACCTGCACTGGCCTCCATTTCCTCACCTGAAAAAGATGGATGAGGATGCCTTCCTATGCAGGCTGTCAGAGGAGTAGGTGATGATAGCCACTCAGCAAGCAGAAGCTACTGTAGTGACTCAGTGACCCTGACCATTCACTGTATGACCACATCACTCCACCCATAGCTCAGGCTCCTTGTAATGCTGCACTTCCTCTCACCTACACTAAAATCCTCCTATCCTTGGCAGCAAGTCCCAAGGCTGCCTCTTACAAGGGTGCCTAATAAGCTCCTGCTGGACAAGCAAATCTGCCTGCACATCTATAGGTAGACAGTTGCTTCTGTGCAGTGGCCCCTGTCTTACAAGCTAATTTTCTTCTCCCAGGCTCCTTGTTCCCCAGGCCCCCTGTAGACAGCCAGGTAAGAGCCATTGAATGAATGGACACACTGCATGCCTTACAGCCTTGGTCTCCACACACAGAATGTATTGTATTATATGGCATTTGTTGCTGGCTTTTCCTCACCCCATGGGATCTGAGTGTCATTTTCCAGCAAGCTTGTTCCATTCCCACAGCAAACCTTGGGAGACCCACCTCCCACTTTGAATCAACCCACAGCTGTCGCTCGATGTTGCTTGATGTCGATGCAAGTTTCTGTTAGTTTCCAAGGCTGGCGGAGAGGCAGGCCTCATGCTGAGCCATATTGACCAACCGTCTGTGGTAACCAATGCTGAGTAATGGTTCAAATGGTAACCAGCATTAGCAAATAGTTCCTGTGATAATTGCAGCCTAATTTGTGTGTGTGCACATGAATTAGCATGCATCTGTATGCCATTAGCACTCTGAATTATCTCCTGAGCAGCCGCGCTTGCCTCAGGCCCTGTGGACAAAGCCAACAGTGAGACATATCTATGGCTTGATTTCTTTTAAGAACAAAGGACAGAAAATGGGGTCTTTAGGAAGGAAAAGAATCAGTTGCTAGCTCACTTTGTGGAATTCTCCATAAGCTGAACCTCTGCCCCATCCCAAGGCACAAAGGCAGAGAAAGAGAGGGAAATCCCCAAAGTCCTCAGCTGGTCCCACAAGGGGTTTCTGGAGAAGAAAGAAGACAATCTGAAGCCCCTCTCTGAGCAGAGCTATATTCTAGCTGGACGATAGAGAGTCTCATGTTCTATTCTCAATGTGGCCCAGGGAGTTTTACTCAGTGAACTGATGTGAACTAAAAGATCGTCTCCTAACTTAAGTGTTCACATCCCAGACTTCCTGAGAATGTAAACCCTTTGCATTAAGATCTCTATATGGATCCACTTGTGTTCAGATATGGCCAGCTCTGGAGAGTGGTAACTTTAGGAAACTTCCCTAAAAACCACCATGACATCAGGTTGATCCTCTCTACCCCACTGCTATTAGCCAATACTACCAAACCATATTCAGAATTTGAACTGTGAAGTTTTTATAAGAAGGACCTGGAAACTGCTATTCTATCTTCCTCCTGATTTTCTGAAAAGTCTTTCACAAACCATGCCATTCAAACCTTGTTTTTCATGGACATGTATATTTAGAAGATTGTGTCAGACCAGGACAGTATTCCTAAATTGGTCTGGTATTAGAGATGGAATGTGTTCAAAGGTGACCAAGATTGACCAGAGTATACCATCTATGAGCAAGGAGAACATGCACAAATACTAAGATCTCGCTAGCTCCCACACGGCTAAGCACAACCCACCTAAGATCAGGAGCAACAAGACAGAGCAGCTGAAGATACTATGCATCCTGGGCTCTGAAACTAAAGTTATATAGCCCACAGTGCAGTGTGGGCTCACATGTGACATCAGCTCCTGTCCAGTCCTCATGCTTCTACTGCCAAGACATCACATCTAAGAATTCTAGAGATGACTGTGAATATGACAACACTAGGTCTCTACACGAAGAACAGCAGGTAGACAGAAAGACACAGGGTCTTATTGAAACAAAGATGTAAAGAATCCAAGTGCCTGATTGGAAGCTCAAGAGCTCTGAGTAGAGAGGATGGGAGGGCTGGTTATACTAGCTCTGGGAGAGAATTCATAGCATCTTAGCATTAGAGAGGAAACCAAGTCTAAATACAAACCAGTGTCATGGTAACACACTAAGACCAGAGGAAATGATGTGAAACCTCAACTCAGCAGCCATCCTGGAAAGAATTCAAAATCCTTAAGTGCAAGCACACACTTCAAAACTCTATGATATGGCCCCGTGACCTTGAAAATTCATCACAAAGCAGAAATTCCAGGCAAAGGAGGTTGAACAGGAAGTGTCCCAAGGTTCTGTCTTTGGGAATGAACCTGCCTGCAATATCAGACTAGCAAACAGCAGTAGGTTCTCCAACCAAGAGTAGCTTTGCAAGAAATGAAGATTCTCTCTGAGCAGAGCCAAGTTCTGCAGATAGCAACAAGCTTTGTGGATACTGATGAGCTCAGCCTACAAAGGCAGCATCTGCAAAAGACAATGGATTCTACAAACAGTAACTGGCTCTGAAACCAGTGAAGAACTTTGCAAGCAGAGTGCCTCTGCAAACAATAGGCTCCACAAACTGCTATGAGTTCTGCAAACCTTAATGAGTTCTGTAAGCAGTATCAGGCTTTGCAAACTCCAAGCAACTTTACAAGTAGCAGCAAGCTTAGCAGATAGTGATGAACTCTGCATGTGATGCCCTGTTCTGTGAACAACAGACTCTACAAACACCATGAATTCCAAAGCCAGTGACAAGCCCTTCAAGAAACAGCTGGCTCTGCAAACAGCGATAGGCTCTCCAAATGTCAGCCAGCAGGGATGAGCTCTGCAAGTAATCACAGAGGTATTGCAAAATGAAACAAGGCCTCCTATGTTTTAGTATCCCCAAATAGACTGAAGAACTCTTGTTCGTGTGAGGAGGTGGAATACCTGGCCATTCAGCATTGCTTCAGTGTAAGCTCATAGGTGAGAGTAGGGTCTTCTCTTCAGCAACATTTGAATGAGACAGTCTCCTCCCTGGAGAAAACTCTACTAGTGGTGCACCCCAGTTTGGAAAAAGAAGCTCTCAAAGGCAGGGGTTTCGTTGAGCTTGGAAAGCTCAGAGGTGCCTTCAGGGATGGTTGTGGAGGTGGCTGAAGCAGGAACTTAGACATTCACATCTGTAGGGAAGAAGCTGAGCCCTAACGGAAGAAGTGCTGCCTAGTAATCTGGCAGCCCAGAACACTGCACAGGAAGCAACCACCCCCATTCTGTGACCCTAGTAGCCGAGAATATCCTGCTGTCTAGCCTGTCTTTGGTGTCTGGTCCCATCATCAGAGCTTACACTGTTGGAATTCAATCATGACCCTCATTAAAATGAAGTCACCGTCCACCCGCCCACTCTCCCAACACCCTCAGCCTGACACCGCCATGTGAATCAGCCGCTCATATCCTCTCCCAGGTGATAGATATTGAAGAGCAGCATTTGAAAGTGTATGGAAACCAGATTGTTCCTGAAGCCTTGCAGCATCAGACATTATGCCAGTGAGGGCTGGAAAGGAGTGGGCAGGGGTGGGGGCCAACAAGACAACTTGTGGGTCAGGCTTCAGACCGGAGAGGTTGTGGTTCACAATCCTGCCAGGCCAGAGCCCCCTGGGAAAGTTGGGGTCAGAGGATGAACAAGCCAACGGGTGCCTAGCAGGAGAGAGTGAGAGGAGGAGGAGCTGGGGGTGGTCTTCAGCTGCGGGATGTGAGGTCTGCTCCCAGGCTGATCTCCCAGACCTTGTCAATAGCAGGAAGCCTTGCTCGGTTAATTAATGAGTTATTCAAGCTGACCTTTGATCTCTGAAGCAAATCAAAAGCTTTGTATGGCTCCTATTAACTCCCTGGATTTGTTCAGCAGCTGCCTGGGAAGTGGATGGGTAGAAGGCTCCTTCGCCCTCCTCCCTCCAAACTGGACACAGCCCAGCAACCCAGGGGGAACTCTCATTTCTAGATCTCAGGGTGTGAGGACCTCAGAGAGAGCCAACTGAGAGTCCAGAGGGGTTTCGGGCGGAGTAGGTCTGTCTTCTAAAGACCACTCAGAGGAGAAGGGAGGTCTGCTACACTCCACCATGGCCCAGGATGTAGCAAGCGCCTGCCATAGGCTGTCTGCTGGCGGTAGCACCAGGCAGGCTCTGGAGGTGACAAAAGCCGCAGGAAGCCTCCTCATCCCAAAGAGAAAGCTGGAGACTCGGAACCTTCCTGTTCTCCGGGAGGCACTCAGCTTCTGTGACCACCCAAGTCCTTCTGGCTCACTCTGCCTCCTTGGGATGGGAGAGGGCTCAGAAGCTCCTCCAGGAGAGGCACCACCTGGAAGGATGCTTCCTGCAGGCTGGCATGAAGCAGAAGAGAGCCCAGCCCTTAGGAGCTGGGTGAGAGACAGACACCAAAGGAAGGAGGCTGGAGACGTCCAGGTGGAGAATCCTCTCACCTCAGCGGGGGCTGGGAGGCCTTTCTGCAGAGCACTAGGGGAGCTTCTTTGGCCCTCACCTGGGCCTGTGCCCGCTTTGAGTCTATAATCAGGCATTCTCTGCAACAGAACCTCGCAACAATGCCCTGCCTATGACCTGAAAGCCTGCACCCTAGGATCTGCTTCTGCAGGGATCTGCCACCATCCACTGGCTGCCGTATCAACAGCCCTGACTCCACCGGACTGGGGCTCAGGCCTGTCAGTACTGGTTCCTCAAATAAGGCCTCATTAGGGAAAGGCTCCTCAGGCTCTGAGGAGCCCCCAGGCGTATTCCGTCCTGCCCTCCCCAGCCCAGGCCCTGGGACCACCTTCTCTCTGCTCAGGAAGGTGAGATAACACTGAAGGTGGTGGGAATGAAGGAGGACAGATAGAGAAGACGGAGAGAAATAAAGAAAAGGGAAAGTTTCACTCATCAGCGTGCCCGGAACACCCTGAATCCTAAGCCTTAAGACAAAGGGAGGAAGCATTAATTTTGCCTGGGCTTGGGTGATCCACGTCAGGTATGGCTCATCTTGGGAAGCCGTGAGCAGGTAGAAATTCTCCACCTCCCATCCCATCCACTCCTCCCACTTCTCAGTGTGTTAAATCTATAAAGCTAAATGAAAGCCGCTGCTGTTTTAAGGAAATAAAAGGCTCTCATATTCAAAAGCCCAGAGATTTTGAGTGGAGGAGAGAAATATATATAAATGTGGATTTTTTTCCCCCAAAGTGCCACTTAGCAATGCAAATGCTGGGCATCTCTGTGAGAAGATGTTCTCACCAAGGGGCTGGGACAGCTTCGCAGCGCTGACTGGTGGGGAGGGCGCCTATGTCCTCAGAGCGCAGCCACTGGCCACAGCCAGGGAGGGGCTGCTAGCCAAGCCTTGGCTGCGCTTCTCATTAGGGGCCTTAGCACATCCAGAGGCATTTTCCTGAGCCTGGTAAAGTGGAAACAATGTGTTTAGTTGACTCCTTAATTCCCAAGGTTAACCATGTAATTTCAAAAAAATATCTTTTAGTGTCTTAACAGCCCCCAATGGAGACAGTTAATTAAACAAAGCATGATGTTGAAAGTAAAGTATCCTTTGCAGGCTGACTCTATTTCTTTTTGCTAATACCTGACAGTTCTTTCCATATTGATGGATGTCCATGATACAGCCATCGTTTACATCAATGGATTTTGCAGGATGCCTTGCTTATTACTGGGGTATGAGCAAGTGATGGGAGAGTACAGGGAAGATTAAGCCATGCGCCTGCCTCCACGGAGCTGGTGGCAGATAAGGTCAGAAGGTGTACAAATGAGACTAAGGGACACAGGGCACTAACTGTTCCAACACAGGTGCTAATGGGTTAGGAAGGAGATCGGCAAAGGTTGACTGGTCCTTGTCCAACCAAGAGTGTGTCACCAGGCAAGCCTGGTGGTTTGACTCCAATCATTTGAATAGGGTGAGCTTCACCAGGCTCCCAGATATCCACCACGGAACAGAGCCCACCTGCTGGCTGGCATGGAACCTGGAAGATGTTCCATGCTGAAATGTGTCCTAGGTACCTCCCAGCGTCCTTTGGGACAAGGAGAAACTACACTCCACCTGTTGAAATGCAGAGGAGCTTGATTTTCTTTTCTCCTTTGCTTTTCTGCTTCCCAGTGGACAAATCTTTGCAAAGCCATTTCAGTTATTTTTTGCCTGACTTGCAAATTCCCCCTTCCAAATGTGATCAGTTCGTCTGGAGGCAAGTTTTCTGGCTGGAAAGACAGATGTGCAGAAAGGAATGCCTGGCAGAAGCAGGGAGGAGTCCAGCCTGGCTCATTAGAGAGCTGCCTTCCAAGGGTAAAGTGACCGAGGCCAGGAAGGCCCAAGGGTGGCCTGAGTACCTGTATCTAGGTTAGGTCTGATGGGTGGGAAAGGGGAGAAACCACCCCTCACTTCAAGGAGGAGTTCATGATTCCTGCTGGGGAGATAAACTGTTTGTTAGAATTCCTTATTTATCACTAGGAGAAAAGATAGAGCACAAGCTCTCATTCTCTCTCTCTCTTCCTCTCCACACCCCCGCCCCCAGCTCCCTTCCTCTCCCTCCCTCTCTCCTTCTCTCTTGCAGTACTAGAGACTGATTCCAGTGCCTTCTCACCAAGCTAGGTCCCTAGCCTCATTTTTTACTATTTGTTTTGAGAAAGGGTCTTGCTTAGTTGCCCAAGCTGGGCTCAAGCTTGCAGTCTTCCTTCTTCAGCCTCACAGAGTATGCTGCCACACCTCGTGATGTTCTCGCTTTAGAACTACCCCTATACCTAGGCTGACATCCCCCCCGGGACTGTGGACTACATTGAGCCCCTTCCTGCCATTCACACCCTCCCCTCAGCTCATGGCCACTGCCCCCAGCACTCAGTAGGTCAGCTTTGGTGCTATTTGCCCCATAAACTACTCTCTTGCCATTGCCCTGAGATTCCTGTCCCCTGCAATGACCTTTCTCCCTTGAAGCCACTCCCAGTTTACGTGTCAACACCTTGGCTAGACCCTGTCTCTCAAGCTCCATGGCCCAGAGCATGAATGGCACTCTCCAGCCTGAGGGAAGACTTGCGGCTTAGACCAGCTCTTCAGGGTGATACACAGTTAATCCCCAGCGGGCACCTGGTTCCAAGCTGAACTCCCTTGCTGGGAAGCTGCAGGAACGGCGCCCTGAGCACTGACCCAGGTGGCTGGGAATGTGCATGAGTATCCGCACTGGGCTAGTAACTAGGGGAACCTGGACCCACAAAGCATCTTCTCTGAGCCGCCTGATGGTTGGCATTCACCTGTCCATTCAACAGTGGCTACAACACCGGAATAACGTGGAAGGTTCTGTAAAAAGAGGGCTGGGCCTTTGTAAGCTGAAAATGGGCTTGAGGTGAGGGGTGACAGATACATGAGATCATGAAAGCGATACTATTTCTAAAGGCAGAGAGAAGCAGGGAGGGCATTGCAGGGGAAGGAAACAGCCAAGGCAAAGGCCAGGTGGCCAAGTACATTCAGAGGCTGGAGGGGAGGTAGAGGAGAGACTGGGGGTCGGCACCTCCCTGAGAGACACCGGAATGGCCTAAAAGGCAGAGCAATATTGTTCTGCCTGCTAGAGAAGACTTTGGCACTGAGTGGTGACATAACTGTCCTGTGTTTCATACTCCCTAGAACTATGAGAGCCAGAAGGGAGTGGGAGATAGCAAGGACCGGGCTTGGCTTATGTTAGGGTCACAGCCTGAGACAGGCTGCTTGGAGGGAAACGAGCTGAATTCTGGAGCCATTCTGAGGTGGGAAGAAAGGAGACGTTGGTGGTAATGACTTAAGCCTATTTAGGAAATAAGCAACCTGTTTAGAAAATGCTGTAGGAAGTCTCCTAACTGTGTGAGAGGACAAGTCTTCAAACAAGGTCCTACAGATTGGGTGTAAACAGTGGGGCCGGGGCTTCCACGGCAGGACACCACTCATGCAGGCTGCAGCAGAAATCCTCCCACAGCCAGAGCTGTTCTGCTTCCAGCAGAATGCAAGAGCTGACAGTGCTAGCTATTCAGACCTGGGCTCCTGCCTGAGGTAAGGGCCGGAGTCTGGTGGCCCAGGGAAGGAGAAACTGCTCCAGAGCCTGGGGCGGGCCTCTGGGTTCCTTTCACGGTCCATGAGCTTGGCCAAGAGCTGAGCAGCTGGGGTTGGCAGGCGCTGTCCATCTGCATGGAGATGATAGTTGTGGCTTCGAGGGTGTGAGGGGACTACGGCACAGTGGCTTGAAGTTCCACCCACAGCACCTGGCACATGCTGGCCGTTTACCCTCCCATGGCTGTCATTACTTCTGCGGCTATTATTACTATTATTATATGACCAGGCATGGCGCAAAGCGGCGTGGCCGCTCTCACTGACCAAGAGTGAGTGATCAGAACTGCTTTGTCTGAAGTTCTCACTTCTCACCCCACAATCCCCGCCTCCTGGCCTCTGGGCAGGCAGCACTTGCTGCCCCCAGAGAAGGACCCCGAGAGGCTGGGCAGAGCCCCGCTGCCCACATGCAAAGGGGATCAGACAGCACAGAAGGCCGGTGGGCAGCCATGCCTGAAACGCCCACCCCAGGCTCACCTGTAGGTTCGCTTGGTGGGGAAGGGACCTCTGCAGGCCCAGCAGATTCAGGACACAAGAGATCCAGGCTGTTACCAGCCCTGCGTAATGGACAACTGGGATTTGGGCTGCCCAGAGGGGGGAGAGGGTGCTCCAAGGGACAGGGCCACGGGCAGAGCTTCCTGGGCTGCTCTGAGCTGTCTCCCTTCATGTCTGATGGCCCCTCAGGGCATGCTGGCTGGGCACTAAGTGCAGCTGTCTTCCCTGAGACCCTCGTCAGGAACCACTGAGCTGTGAGCGCATTCTCCCACACGGTTCAGCGAAGATTCCAGCAAAGGTCCTACGGGTGAGAAAGGCAAGTAGGAGTGTGGGCCAGACTATGCACCCACGCATGCATGCACACAGACACCACACACACATGTGCATGCATGCACACACCCACACATGCAGGCACACAGACACCACACATGTGTGTGTACACATGCATGCATGCACACAGACACCACACACACATGTGCATGCACAGAGATACCACACACATGTGCATGCACACAGACACCATACACACATGTGTACACACAGACACCACACACACATGTGCATGCAGAGATACCACACACACATGTGCATGCACAGAGATACTACACACACATGTGCACACACAGAGGTACCACACATACATGTGCGTGCAGACACCGCACACAAATGTGTATGCACACAGACACCACATGCATGTGCACACACAGAGACACCACACACATGCATGTGTGTGCATGCACACAGGCACCACACACACATGTGCATGCAGACACCACACACGTGTGCATGCACACAGGTGCACATGTGTGTATGCCTACACCTCCACACATGCATGCACACGCTCATAGACCTACACTCACACAGATACATATACCATACACAGATACACGTACAGTCACACAGAGAAACACGCATATGCTCACACAGGCATATGCACACACACACCCCAAGTGTACACATGTACAGATTCACGCACTGCACACACAGACATACACCATGCACACTACACATACACTTGCACACATAGACAGTGGCCTATACACAGAAACACACAGCCCACACCACACTCCAAACTCCCCTTATTTGGCTCAAATTGCTGGGCCACATCAAGTCCACCTCTGGGGGCCCCCAAGAATCACAAGATCCATCTCACTGAGATTTTCTCAGTGTCTTCTTCCTCCCAAGAGGCTGCTACCTGCCCACTCATCCCTTCTACTGCTGATTGCTCTCTTGCAGACCTTGGTGCTTGGGGGTCTCTTGAGCCCTTGTCTCTATAGGTGCCCGTGCCTGCCTGTGCTCCCTGTGTAGACAAAAGCCTCCCACAGCCACAGCTCTCCCTCTGCAGTGAGTGTGACTGGCAGAGCCACAGGTGAAGTGAGTGTGACTGGCGGAGCCCTCTTAGCACAGCCCTCTGACCCCTGTCCCCTCTAAAACCCAGGTTAAGGGTAGTGACAGAACAATGTCCTGTCCCTTGCTGGGAGCATTACAGGATCACACTGGACCTGGGGAGGTCCCAGGAGTGACTGAGTGGAGGAGGCCCTGCAGGCCCATTGTCGTGGTGCCCTGTGTGGAAGGGGAAGGCGCTTGGAGAGCCCTAGTGTCTCTTAGGGTGGCGAGATGAGGCAGGTGCCATGGGGTCAGCTATGAGGCCAGCGAGGCTGTGCTGCTTGGAGGCCCCAGCAGGGAGATCGGAGGGCAACATTCCAGCCACGGAGATCATCAGGGATCGCCATGGCAACAGGGGTGCAATTAAGGCCCGCTTCAGCTGGGAGCAGCTGTGCGCACTTTATCTGCCTTGAATAAGGAGCGGGAGAAAAAACCTGAGGAGGGAAAGGGGGCAGGGAGGTGAGGGAGGGAAATGGCAGTCCCTCCAGGCTGCTCCCCTCTGGGAAAGAGGAGAAGGGAGGAGAGGTGGAGGAGACAGAAACCTGCACAGAGGGACAGACGAGGGAGACACACCTGCCCCCCGAGGCAGACACAAACACAAAGAGGGAGGAAGAGAGAACAAACTCAGGACTTGAGCCCAGAGCCCTCCAGCCCTCTCTCCTTTCCATGAATGTACTTTTCCCAGCCATGACACGGTCCCTCACCCCGCTTCCTCCAATACACGCGCACACACACACCTGCATGCATATATTCCCTCCAGCCTCCGACCTTTGCTCCTCTCTCAGCTGCCCCTGCAGCCCCTACTCCCCTTCCTAAGGCCCACACTCCTCGGCTGCTTGAAGAAGCCCTTGTGTCTTCCCACTCCCGGCCCCCTGCTGCCTGGGAACTGGGTTTTCTCCTCCTGGCCACAGGGACTTGAGTCCCCTTCCTCGCCCCGTACTTCCTGCATGTGAAAGAGGAACAGCAAGCAGACTGTGGTAGGCAGGGCAAAAGCCTTGAACTCAGAGATACACCCTAAGGTTTTAGATGCAAGGTCTTATCCACTTCCTTCCTGGCTGGGCCACAGTTCAGTGGCTCTATTACCTTTTGGCAAAATATCTCAGCCCCCTAGCCTGGCTCAGGGAAGTAACCCTCCTCATTCTGCCCCTCAAAGTCACAGCAAAGGAACCTGGAGAATGGGCTCTGTTTGAGCACTTTCAGTCCCAAGAAATGAGCTGTGGCTCACTTCATTCCACAGGTTGCTGATTGCTCTTCCTGCAGCCTAGCTGGTCCACTTCTGCCTCTGGGCTTTTGCACTTGCTGTTACCTCCGCCTAAAAAGCTCTTCTCTCAATTGTTCACCCGCCTCTCTCCCTCATTTCCTTCCTGTTCTTCTCAAATGTTATCTTCCCTATCCCCGTCCTCAGCCTTACCCTTAATACCACTACCCAGCTAGTTGTGCTCTAGTTTGCATGTTGAGTGCTGATCTCCCTCTGCTAGACTGTGTGTCTCCTGAGGCCAGGGACTTTGTTTGCGGCTGGATCAGGACCTGCCACTTGGCGGCAGACTCTTCAGTGTGCCTTGCAGGGCTGAATGTATGGTGACAGAAGTCCTCCCACTGGCCTGACGTCACGCAAGAGTCGTGACCGAGCTCCCAGTGCCCTCGTGTTCATTCCCCAGGCTCCACCCCCTTGCCCTGTGCCCCAGGATCTTCTCTCCTGGTCGCACTGCCCATCAGATCGATGCTCTGTGTCTGCATCCATGTGACTAGGATGCTGCCCTGCCTCTTCTCTCGGGTCCTAGGCCCACCTGTCCGTCCCTGCAGCCTCCTCTGACCCCTATCTCAGAGCCTTCTCTTTGTGGCAGACGAGCAGACTCCTGAGCAGGGCGAGGGGCTGTGGATTAGTGGTCTGCCTCCACCGCTGGCAAGTCCTTCCTCTCCCTGACATGGTTTCTTGGCCACAAAGCAAAAGAGTGCTGCTCTGTCACCTGGGGCTTCCCGTTTGGACAAACGTGCCTGGGGTCTTGTGAGGCCTTGTGCTGGCTTCAGCAGTCAGGGGCTCTGCATCTGGGTGACTGGCCAGTGGCCGAAGCTTGTTGTCCCTAGGGGTGGGTCGGGTACCATCTGCTGAGCCGAGTCACGGGAAGGTGAAGACGCATTCTGAAGAGGCGGGTCCAAGGCACAAGCTGAGCTTCCATCCCTAAGGCACCAGGCGGCTGGGAAACACAGTCTGGAGACAGGGCACTCAGAGGCTGCCAGACCTACGCAGGCGGCAGGGTGGCCGCATCTATTCCTGGCCATGCCCTTGAAGGCAGTCAGAGTAGCTCCTGGCAGTTCCCGACAGCCTCCCAAATGCCAGAGCGCTGTGGGGACCCAGCACTTGTGCAGGAAAGAAAGGGTGGAGATGGCTGCCACTCCCTGTCCCCAGCCAGTAAACAAAGGCCTCCTAGCTGGGCATCACCCTGCCCAGAGAACTGAGGGCACAGTTGGGAGCAGGAGGAGGAGGCAACACAGCATCACACCATATGGGGACAAGGGGCTCGGCCAGGCCAGGATTGCAGCAGGGAGGCCTCCATGGGAGGTGGGCTAGAGCCACACCCCAGAGGCCCGGTGACTTGCAGCAAGGGAAAGACTTCCTCTGTCCTCTGCTACTGCCTACAACCTCGGCCCCACACTGAGTCTCAGAAACCTGCTCACACCTCAGGCTCCGTTCTGGCCACAGGGCATAAGACCAAAGGAAGCAGGAGGTACAGCTGAGGCCTGGGGTTCTGGTCCCAGTTCTGGTGGTCAGCTCGGGAGCACTGCAAGGAATTCATTTTCCTTCCTTGTGTAGTAGGAAGTGACTAAGGCTGAACCAGCACTAGGGTCAAACTGACACTGGGGCCCACTACGGGCTCTGGGCAAGACGCGATGAGGTTTTTGCGCACGAGCCCCTTCATAAGCCAGCATGTGGGTGTGAGGTTATAATGAAGGAAGGAACTCTCTAGAACTCCCCCTCATGTGAGTTCTGGTTCTCTGGGCCCAGAGCCCCTTGGCTGGCTGCAGAGGCAGCTCCCTGTGCCATTCCATTAGTCTAACACTAAGGAGACCCTGCCTTTTTGCAACTAGATTCTTTTTTCCCCTGTTTTCTAACATTGTGGGATTTTCCTCTGTCTCCTCCCTTCCACAGCTGATCACACACTGCGGGGTGTTCAATGAGGGATTTTTAACGGTGAATGAATGACTGAGTGAACGAGTGAAGTCACTCCCGCATTTGCCATGAGTCTTCTTTTCGGTGTCATCTTCTTGAGGGAAAAAGGCAGGCAGCTGGTGCTGTGCTGAGGGCGGGGTTTGCACACAAAAAGGGCTGTACTGCCACCATGGCCTCAGTGGGAGTGGCCCCAGCCCAGAGCCTGGCAGACTGTGCACAGGCTTAGCGTGGGGAGAGGAAGCGGGCTGAGGGGCAGAGAGGCAGGGAGAGAAAAAAGGACCGGAAACCAGAGGAGACTGAACGATCACTGGAATGACTGAAGGAGCCTTAGCTAGTACAGTTGCTACTGAGTGCTGTGTGCCAGGAACTGTGCGAGGTGCATTACACAGATCTGCACTTAATCGTACACCGGGACAGCTAGGACCACCTCATGCATGGCATAGCTGTCACAAAAGAATCAGCTGCCTTGGCCAAGTGCACACAGGTGGCAGAGCCAGGACGGTGCCGTGAGCCTGTGGAACCAGCACAAGCCTCTTCTGCGCTCCCTGGCTCAGGGAGCCTGGCAGTGGGTATGCAGCCTGCACCACGGAGCAGCAAGAGGTCCTCCAGTCCCCGTGTCTCTGTGCCCATGTCTCCTCCCAGGGAGTGTCCCAGGTGAGGGGCGGCCTGGTTCTAGAGGCTGGAGCTGCACGTGAGAGGCTGCATTGGAGCTGCCGAGCCCACCTGACCTGCTGACTTGCTCCGCACCCGGGGCCTACAGCACAAAGTGCTTGCTGTCCAAACGCATGCAGCTCTCTCAGGTGGGCAGGGAGGGTTCCAAAGCGAGGTAAGGCTGTGGGAGCTGCTGTCTCCCCCAGTCCCAGCTCACCCAGCCAGCGCCTCAGCCCCTGGGTTGATCCTTTCCTGCTGCCTCAGACGTTCCTCCTGTGGAAACTTCTCAGGAATGGGCACAGCACGCAAGGGGAGGATGGCTCCGACAAAGCTGTGGGTCAGAATCCTGGTCCTTGCCTCTCCGAGCCTCCCTTTCCCTTTCTATAGAACAGAGATATTAATACCTGCCTTGAAGGGTTCTCTGAGGATGAAAGCTGTGTCCATGTGGTGCCTGCCTACAGCAGACACTCAAAGGGCAGATAATAATGAGGAGGAAGAGGGTGATGGTGCCGCTGGGGGTAGAGAGACAGAGAGACCTGCAGGCGAACAGGCGTTGCTCTGCCACCATCCCTGTGTCAGCTTCCTCGGCTCTTTCCCCTCTTTCAGCTTCCCAGGGGAAGCTCTGGGGGACACAAAATGAATCGACTCATCCCTGCCCCCGCTCTTCTCTTTTGAAAAGAGTTGCCTTCTCTCTGAGTTCTTGTGCTGTGCCTGCCCGCTCCTGGTCCCATCCCTTGGCCTGGCCTCCTGCCTCGTCTCCGTGTCTGTCACCTGGGCCGGTGGCATTGTCTGTGCGCAGCCCTCTCTCTCTCCCGCCCTCCCAGCCCTCGCCTTTGCTTAATCATCTTAATCACTCTGTCCTTGTAGCTCAGCCCCGGGCTGTCTGGCAGCAGCCCTGCCCCAGAGGTGACAACCGGAGTTACACACCCTCCTTCGGACAGCCGCCAGGTGACTGCCGGCCCCGGGCCCTTCTCCAAAAGCCCCCAACTCCCGCGGAGGACTCGGCATCCGGGACACACGGAGAAATCTTTCTGGGCTCCACGCCTGTTCCAAAGCCAGCCTCCCGCGCCACACGTGCCCACCGGGGTGGGGCGCCAAGCCCTGAGGTCAGAGGGGCCCCCTGTGGCTCCTGGCTGGCTGCTCTGGCTTTGGTCTGGGGCCCGATGGGGAGAGAAAGACGCCTTTTCTTCGGTCTCACACCCACCTGCCTCAGCCTGTCTTCAGCATCGGGCCAGCCTGCTCTGGCAGTGCAGATTAAAAGGCAGGTTCCTGAGTTATCCTCGGGCTCAGTGCACTTTAACAAATACACCAAAGTTACAGCGGCACGCCCCCCCGCCCCTGCTTGACCAGCTCAGGCCTCTGCCCACACCTGAGCCGTGCGCCCCACAGCGAGCTCAAGATCTGCGCCGGGGTCGGCGCACACGCCGAGCGCTCCAACAGCGCCCTCTCCTGGAAGCTGGCTTCATCTCCCAAGCGGAACTCGAGCTGCTCCTGGCGTCCACACCTAGGTGCTCAGAAGCTCACTGGGGGCGGGAGAAAGGAGGCAGAGGGGATGGGGCTCCGCGGAGAGGGTCAGTCCTGAGCCTGTGGCGCTTCGGACAGTGCAGGGAAGGGACCAGGCACACAGAAACCGCTGCTGTCAGGCCACCCTGCACTTCCCACCTCCTCCTTCCTCCTCTGGTGCTGCGTGGGGTATGCACGTGAGTGTGAGCACGTGCGTGTGTGTGTGTGTGTGCGTGTGTGTGTGTGTGTGTGTGTGTGTGTGTGTGTGTATGAGAGACAGAGAGACAGATTCTTCCAGAGCAACTTTGTTTATCGCGGCTGTAACCTTGGCTTTGGGTAGAGCAAGGCAGTGAGAATCTTTGGAGCCTGGAGCAAAGAATTTAATATTCATAAGTGACCTCACTATAAATGGAGTCCAGTGCCCCGAAGGACTCGCAGGCGATGCCCTCTGCCTCCTCCTGCCGTTGCTTCTCAGGGAGTTCATCAGTGTCTCCAGCAGAGCTCCTGACCAGCTGCCCACAGGGTCTCCAGACCTATCCAGGGGGTTCCTGCCTAAGAGGACCCATGCTCCCCACACAGGGGTTCTGTGTATATGTGTGGGCATGGAGGCCAGGCAGGTACCTGGGTTTCAGAGGTAGCCCAGCACCTTACCCAGGGTCTCACACATGGTGGAATGTGGGAAATAAACAATATAACACATTCTAGCCTAGCACTTTACAAATAATTCTACACACATAGCAGCCCATTTTACAGATGAGACCATTGAGGCTAGGAGAAGTGAAGTCATGGGTGCCAAGTCACACAGCTAGTAAGTAGCAGTGCAGAGATTAAAGGCCAGTTTTACAAAGTGTCATGGATATACTTGAGTGTGTATCATTGGGCCTATATTCAGTAACAGAAACCTCTACATTTTTAGCATCTCTTTGAGAGCTACACATTCAGCCTAAATATTTGTTGAATTGACATCTTGCTGCACATAGCACAGCGGGCTTAAATAGCTAGTGGATGGAAGTTGCATGAATTGGGCCCAAAAGGAATTGAATTTGTGAGTAAAGTAAGAAGGTCTGGATACCGTGTTGGTGACACCCTGTGGCATGTGGTGAGGGAGAGGGAGCCCAGGAATTGGGAAGCCTGGAGCCACTTTCTGAAGGCTTCCAGGGACAGAGCCTTGCAGCCAATGCTCCAGCCACTTAGAGATCAGTGCCTCATGCTCCACAGCCCACGGACACTAGTGACATCACCCGCTTTGGGACATTACTGCTGCAGGCTCTCTGACGACATTCCCCAGCACAGGCACACACTTCGGCAGCAGATCATAAGAGCCCCTTACCTGCCAGCCCGAAGCTTGTGTGCGGAAGAAATGTGCTGGAGCTGCTGTGGCTTGGACAGGGTCCTGGGATGCCCTCTCTCACCTGTTTGGCTAACCCAGCATCTTTCTCTTGTATCTGCTTTTAAACAAGCTGAATAATGGCTCAAGTCTTTATTTCCTCCGTTCGTATACCGGAAGGGAATATGAGAAAGAAATCCCAGGAGGCAGAGAGGGAGAGAAAGGCTGGACCTTTGTCCCTAGGAGGCTCTACAATCTGGACCAAATCCACAGGAGACTCACCCCACACCACTCCCCGTCCCCCAGCAGGCCCTACCAACAACACAGGTCTCTGGGAACCAGCTCCTCACCCTCCAGGAGTCTTGTTTGGGAAGACGGGAACTGTACTCTGACAACAGCAGTGTAGCTCTTCTTGTTAGGCACCAAAGCAGAAGGTGAGAAGTAAGGCTTCAGCAAGGCCAGGAGGGAGATATGTGTAAACGGGCCCAGAGACAAGTGTTTGGTGGCAGGTACTGTGCACGAAAGGAAGAGCACTTAACAGGACAGAGAGGAAAGTAAGGGAGCCCTGTCCTAGACTAGTGGCGCAGCCGGCTTCCAGAGCCCGGAGTCTGGCAATGGGTGAGGAGATGATCTGACTTCCACTCCTGGAAACTCGGGGGAGTGGGATGTCCTCTGTTGTTTCACATGCAGTTTCCCCAAGAGAGAGACCTTGTGACATGGGGCACCAGAGGACCACAAGGAGATGGAGATGACGAGGCTCAGGCAGAGAATTCTGTGATGCTAAGGTGTCCTGATCGTTCCTGTACAAGCTGTTAGGAGACTCATCATCACCCCTGCACGGGTGTTGGGAGGCTGCATACCCCTTCCACAGTCCCTGCTGTTGGCTGCCGGGCCACTTCTTAATGACCGTCCAGAGAGACGCAGCAAGATCTGTTTCCTCCAATTCCAGCCCTGCTGGCTAAAAGCAGCAACCGCACAGTCGCCATGGAGCCTTTCCAGGGGCTCCCTGTGCTGTTTGTCGGGGTGAAGTGCCTTTGAGTAGTAGGAGTACTAGTAGTTCTGATGACTGTCGCTCCAGCGCCATCCTCCCTCCGTTCCTGGGGTATTGACACCAGCCATCCTTTCCACTTCCAGGAGGGTCTCTTGGCCCACCCAGCCATTAATTTGCAAATGGACCATTTTCTGCTTCAAAGGGCAAAAATTTTTTTCTAAGATCTACACTTTTTAAGTATTCTCAAATGACTAACCAGAATCAATCTGAGATCTAAGAGTTTGGTGTACGTCGAATGTGGATTCTCAATTTCCATCTTTATTTCTTCCTGGCAAGGCCCAGGCAGTAGGCAGATGAGCGGGAGACTGAGACGTGAGGACCCCAGAGAGGCCGTGTTAGTCATTTTTTATGCGCTCCTTCCACTGAGCGGCTGCGGCTGATTATCATCCTGTCCCCCTCTGTGCACTCTCCCGAAGCGCTTGTGTAATTCATTCTCTGTTCACAAGTCTGGCCGGGCCCAGCAGCGTGATCAAGCCTGTGCCAACCACCCGTGGGGAGCCGGCGAAGGCAGTGTTCCAGATGGAGGGTGACCCACAGCACGATGGAGGGTCTTTGCGGTTCAGGCCTGGAGGTCCAGGGCTATTCAGAGGAGAAAGGGGCCCTAGCTGCAGGAGAGGGGCTAAGCGGGGCCTTCAAGGACAGCAGGCTTCCAGGGCCCCACGTCTAGTTCTGGGTGGAAAAGTGATCTGGCTGCCACTCCTGAAACCTTGGGGTAAAGAGTCGTCCTCTGCTGTTTCATAGCATCTTTCTCAAAAGATGGTGACCTTGTGAGGTGGGTGACCTCAAGGAAGATGGCCAGGCTTGGCATAATGGCACCTGGCTGCCACATCATCCCAACGGGAGCTGGACCAGGAGGCCCCAGCCAAACCACCCTGGCTCTTTCTACCCTCTCCTTCCTAATTTCCCCATTACTGTAAATAATATCTTCCCATCTGAACAATTAGCCTCCTCATTTCAAAGCTCCTGGTTTGTTCTTTCTGGTTCTGAGACCTTAACATTGGAAAACACAAACACATCCGGCATCTGTCTGCGGTCTCCCTGCAACCAGCCCGGCCATTAATGCACTTACAGCCCCCGCAGGCCTGCTCCCCAGCCCCCCTGCCCGTGTTTGTTTTTCCTGTGTTGTTGAGTTCTGGGAGGCAAAGAGGAGGCAACTCCTAGCATCAGATAAACCAGGAAG
Organism: Chinchilla lanigera; assembly: GCF_000276665.1. NCBI lineage: Eukaryota > Metazoa > Chordata > Mammalia > Rodentia > Chinchillidae > Chinchilla > Chinchilla lanigera. Next base: position 23,780,075 of record NW_004955402.1, on the reverse strand, counting down.
GGGCTGACCGGATCAGGCTTCCTCCAGGATCTGCCCCATCCTCTGCTGGGAGGAGATCTTTAAAAACAAATCCCAATCAATCCCCAGCTCCAAAATAAAAAGCCTTCCTCTGGTGGATGTGCAGAGTCACTGTGGGCCCAAGGGGAGACAGTCTGAAAGTAATCTCAAGACAGGAAGGGTTACATTTCAGCAGTGGCTGAGCCAGGCGTGGTGGTAGTGATGTTGATTACAGTAACAGTACACCTGCTACCCAGGGTTTATATTCCTTGCACACCTTACAAATCATCCTTAGGGCCATCCAATCATTTAAACAAGTTTAGGAGATCAGGGGAGAATCCTTATCTCCCTTTCCAACAGAAAACCAAGGCCTAGAAGGTTTGTCCAAGATCTTTGGAGGGCGTACAGGTGGATGGTTCCTTAGGTGGGTCATTTGGCAGGTGGGTAGGGGTGTGGGCACTTAGCTGGGTGGGTAGACATGTTGGCAGAAAGATTGCAGGACCTCAGCCAGTATTCTGTCTCTTCCCCTCCAGGCCACTCCCTGCAGTAATCACCTGCCCCACAGGGTGCAGTTAGTTGTATTTTAAATTGAGCCAGTGCCGTTCACTAATTATTCCCTGCGGGTCTCACCTCCTCCATGGAAGGGGAAACAGCTTTTCCTCCGTGCCTCCCATCACTCCATGACTGTATTTTTGGAGCTAAAACTCAGGACATCTGGTGTGACAAGGAGGAGATGCTCCTCAGACAGTAGGAAAAGCAAAATCAGGGCTGCCCTGGGACAGCGAGGTGAGCTTGGACGCTGCCTGCTGTGTCCAGGACAAACTGGGCACCCAGCCATGGCCAGCAAGGCCTGGTGGGCTGAACAGGAGGCAAGGACAGGCTTGCCCTTCGTCCTCAGTTCTCTAGGATGTCCTCAGAGCTCCAGAGGGAAGCGCAGCCCAGCACCCCCTCCTCCCCTCCTGGTTGTTAGTTCCGGCACGTTCCCCCTCGCAAAGGCCCCCCAACCAAGGCTGCCTGGAAAACTCCGCCGGGAGCGTGTACAGGACACCTTGGGTCTGATGTAACATTTAATGGCCAAATCTCCCCAGGTCCCTGCATTAATACAAAACTATTTTACTGTTCTAACCAGACAGAGTCACACTGCTAATGGCTCCAGGGCTGAGCCTAGGCAAGAAGGAGGCGATAAAGGCGGCAGCAGCCACAGGCACCTTGCTGTGGCCTTGACTGCAGCAGGGGGCCATTCCCAGAGCCTGAGGTCTGCCTGTGACCTCGAGGGCAGCACTGCGCAAGGTTCATCTGGATATCCTGGGAGCCAGTGCAGAAGTCTGTAACGATAGCATTCAATACACAGGGACTGGGTGGCTGTATCAGTGAACTGGCCATTATGGGCTCAAAGTTCTGAGATCCTGTGGATGAATGTTTGCCCAGAGACATGCCAAGACTGACGTACACTTCTTTCAGCCTGGGCTAGAGATGATGTGAGGCTGTCCGGCCATACACACTGAATCTTGTCTCCCACACCTGCCTGCGCAGCCTCATTTGGACCTGGCCTGGGAATTCTGTAGATTTGGAGACCAGGAACACTGACGAAGAAAAGCTTCCTAGAGACAATGGCCTGAGCTAGGCATGGAGGTCCCCAGGGAATCCTAAAGCACCTGGCCCTCGTATCCTTAGAAGGGCCATGAAGACAAGACTCCTTCAAAGAGGATGGCACACAATGCCGAAGCAAATAAGGCGCACTGGATGCTCATGAAGGGGCTGTGAATGTCTAGAGGGAAGTGCCATAGCCCTTGTGGGTTCTCAGTTGTAGCAAATCACATGCATATACACATAGTCAGAAAAAAGCCCTCCAAATATTGCCATAACTCCATCCTGCTTTATGGAAACCCCATTGCCATGGACACCAAGGAGCAGGAGAGACTGTCTCCTGGCCAGCCAGTAGTCCCAGGTCCCATTCACACCTCTACTTCCCTCCTCAATGTAGAACAGAGCTCTCCTCTCTCCAGGACTCATGCAGCCAGCTGTGTAACCTTGTGCCAGTTCCTCCCTCCTCTGAGCCTCAGTTTTCTCATCTCTAAAATGAAGAGGCGGGTTGAGGGAGTCCCTGAGGCCCTCTGCGGCTCTAGCATCCAAGCTGCAGGGCTGCTGGGCTCTCAGGTGGAGGCAATTTCCCAGATCACTGAGCCCCACCTGGCCACCATTGTGTGAGGGCCTCCCCTGGGCATTAGCCGTCTGGAAACATTGCCATCCATCTTTCTGAATATCTGGTTAAAACACTCACCTAATCCTAACCTAATCCTTTCAATTTGGGGAGAGAATTGAAGAAAAAAAAAATGCAAGCAGCCTGAAGCCTGAATGCTAACAGATGGGTAAAAAGTATGTATAAATTACACCCGCTGCTGTCAATTCAAGCTCTCCAGATAAAGTGATATGAAAGGTGTTTCATTTATAGGGGAAATTAATTGCCAGCTGTATGACTGGATGGTGTGAAGAAACCACAGCCACACGATGTGTCCCATATATTTTTCCTGGCTGGATTCAGCACCTTCCATGCCAAGGGCTCCTGCTCAACTCCAGACCTGGGAGACACTGAGGTAAACATGACCCTGAACCAACTGTCCCAAGTTAGCATGAAGCCAGGAAGATTCAAACATGTCAGGGTGCATAACATCAGTTCCTCCCCACCACCAGCTCTGACCACTTGAGCCTCTGTTTCCTCAGCCGGCAGGGCAGCTGCTTGAAATGTGTCTGCTCTATTTGTGAAAAGACACCTTCTATTCCATCAGTGTCCTAGGTACAGGACTACATCACCGTCTTCTCTGTACCTTCCCCTTGCCTTGCCAGGAACCCCACCACTGCATGTGTGGCTAGCCCTGACACCTGGGATGCCAGTCACATCTTTCATTCTGGGACAACCTATTCTGTACCGACTAAAACACTGGACCTGCCAGGCTTTAGCTTTCACATAAGTTAAATCAGGCTATTATAGCTTAGCAGCCATAAGTAGCAAAATTCCACAGACTGAGTGCCTCAAGTCTGTGGAACTTCTCACAGTTGAGGTGGGGGATAGAAGTCCAAGATCAAGGTGATGGCAGATTCTGTGTCTGGCGAGGGTTCCCTTCTTGGGGGAACCCTCTTTATAGACAGCCACCTTCTCACCATGTCCTCACGTCATGGAGAAAGCAAGTTCTGGTCTCTTCCTCTTCTTATAAAGACACTAATCCCATCATGGTGGCCCCACTCTCATGACTTTAGCTACCCTCCAAATACTGTGAAGTCCCAGGGTTGAGGCTTCAACATGTAAATGTGGGGGGACACAAATATGCAGTCCATGGCAGCATTACTCACTAGATGGTCCACAGCTCACTTCCTGTACTGGGCTGTAGTCTGGCTGATGGAGTTCCTGTTATCTCTTTCACTGGCTGTACAGATCAGGAAACTGAAAGGGCAACTCTGTGGGAAAACAGAGGCAGCAAGAGCAGACCCTCCAGCCTGCCTGAGTGTGTCCTCACCAGAGAATGTTGCAGGCGGTGTACCTGCCTCACAGGGAGAAATGTCCACCCAATGCCTCACCTTGGTCCTAGGGTGTTTCCCAACATGGATGAGGGTGGAGGAGCAGAGTGACAGCAAATCCCACACTGTTTGCACCTCTGGTTTCCCTGGGACCTCTCCCACAACCAGTCCAAACAAAAGTGCTCTCCAGGTCATTGGTTAAGCTGTCCCTATCCCCAGAGCCATTTCTAAGAAGGGGAGCGAGAGATGCAGAGAGCTACCTGGCTCTCAGACCACATGGTCCAGTCCCTCAACAGTCAGGAAGCTGGGTGCCAGTGTGCTCACCCAGCCCCCTCTGCCTTGTCCCTTGCTGGGGGGTTGGGAGTTTCCCTGCAGCTTCCAGCTGGAAAAGTTGCTGCTGTATCCGGTTTGCCTGGTCCTCTCTTTTCTTTCTTGAAAGGAGGTGGGGCAAGGTAGGGTGAGGGTTGGGCTTGCATTGAGAAAGCCTGTGTGAGAGTGCATTTTTGCAGCATCCTGTGCACCCCACCCCCGGGCCTGGAGCCCACCCCACCAGCTTCTAACCAGGCCAGTGCATGGAGTTCTGACTGGAGAGGGGGCAGGAGGGGAGACTTCCATCTCCCCCCAACCCAGCATTTATCAGAACTATTAAGACAATGAGCTAATATTCTATTCAGAGTTAAATAATAAATTAATCTGCATTATACTGAGGAGGCTTCAGAGAGACTTAATTATCTGATGTACCTTAGGGTGGAAATGAAGGCTGCGGGTCGTACTGGGAATAGACAAATGTACCCATGATCACACTGATGCTCTGATGCAGGAATTCAGACGCCAAGTCCCCTGGTGCCCCTGCTATCCTCCAGCCCCAGACCTCCCCCTGACAGAGGTAGAGGGTGCACTCCTTTCTGACCGTCCTCTAGGGAATGCCAGGAACACAGCTTCTCACATCACCTGTCCTCCTGAGCCCCAAAGCAGGCAGCAGCCTCGGGTATGAGGACCAAGCCCTTCGTAGTCTGGGTGGTTTGCTAGGGAACCGTTGGGCCACATGTTCCCTCCAGGTTCCCTGGCAGCCAGACAGCCAACACGTGAACCTTCCTGTGCAGCTTCCTAGCTGCGTGACTCCAGGCAGCCTAACTGACTCAGCTGGGCCTCAGTTTCCACATCTAAAATGAGGATGGTACCAGCTGTGTCCAGAATCACTGGAGGATTAGGTGCTGTGACACGTGGAGGTTTTAACACCAAGCCCAGGGCAGGAAGCCCTAGGGGAATGGAAACAGCCTGTTAGAGGCAGCACAGATGGAAGGGGGTCTGTGTGGGAGCCTTTGAGGGCACCGCTACCCATTCCACCAGGCCGTGGTTATCGTCTTAAAGGAACGTTAACAGAAAGCTGTGCTGGAGGTACCACAGTGTGTTCTTCAGTTAAGCCAGCCAGTTCCAGGCCTGTGGTTAATTTTTCCCCTTAGCTGGTTCCTGCCTCTCCCTGGGAGCAGAGCTTTTCACACCCTGAGCCAGCCTGCCCTAGAGAAGACTATTTTCAGCCCAGCAGCTACAGCAACAAAGATGTGAAGTCACTGCTGCTGCCTCCAGCCCACCCCAGCCAGAGGGAGTTGAGCAGGGAGCTGGGGACCTGCAGCCAGGCCCACAGCCTCCCCTACCTCCTGTCCACTGCTTTCCTCCTCCCATTCCCCTGGCTCTGTCCAGGCAGTGGCTCTGCCTGAGGTGTGCGGTCCTTTGGATTCTGTCCCTCTAGGGTGGGCTGGCCGAGTTGGAGGCTGGATGTCTCCTGAGGCGGAAATGCTGGGTGTGCAGTGCTGGAACTGGATGAGGTGGGGCAGGCTGAGGCACCTGCATGATGGATGAGTCATCATCATCGCAGAGAACCCAGTGTGGTGGGCGTTGCCAAGATCCTGAGTAGAGAAGAGCTTGATCGTGTATTAAGTTCAAGACCTGTCAGTTGTCTCAGTCAGCTTTGCAAGGAAAACTAGGGATCAGGACCTTCCTAAAGAAGAGAGAGAGAAACTTAGGGGCCTGGGGAAAAGAGAAATCTGTGTAGAGGTGGAAGAAGTAGAAGGGGAGACCTCCTCCCAGGCCCATGAGAACCCACCACAGCCAGGCAGTGACACATCACGCACACCCCAACACACACAGCAGGCGTGGCAGCCAGGCTGGGGATGGGACTGTGGGCTTGGCCACCTGTCAGCCAAGCAAGCTCTGTGCCTTGGTGAGATATGCAGCCCCTGGGCTTCCAGGTGCTTGTGATTTCCTCTTGAAGACAGGTCAGCTGGGAAATTTCACTGCCTCAGCTAATCTGAAAAGGGGGTTTGTTGACAGTCAAGCCAGGGTTCAGGACCCTAAGACTCGGACTATGCAGAGGCTAGCACTGCCCTAGCTCCCACAGCTAGGGACCAAGGGAAGTCCAGGCAGAAAAGTCCTGGAAGAGGAGAAAAGGACAGGCCACTGTGCCCTCCCCTGCACCCTTCCTTCTGTGTGGCCTCTGGGGTTTTGCAGAAGGCAAAGGACCTGACGCTCCCTTTACCACGGGGCACGCATTTCCCCTGCCCAGGGTTTTGCTGGGAACAGAAGGGGGAAGTGTTTGAGGGTGACTTCAGTGCTACATCCGGAACCAAGCACTAGGATAATTTGGGGGAACTTGTGAGGAAGGGGCAGTCTGCTCCCCACACCCTCCCAGGCAGGGCCACAGGTGCTCCCTGTTTGCAGCTGGGTCTCTTGGCTTTGACAGACAACCTGCTGCAAGGCCACAGCTGATAGGGAGGCCTGTCTAACCACGAAGGAAGGGAACAGCAGCACGGCCCCGGGCCTACCTCTGCTCCTGCACACCTTGCTGATGTAACGAGGCAGGCGCACCTCACTCTCAGAGTCGGCTTGCGGTGGATGGGGGGTAAATGCATCCTCCTCTGAGAAGATGATTAGCGACAGCGCACGCCTTCTCCCCCACTCTATGAGCCTCAGCATTAACTCTGGGCTTGCAGATGCTTGGTGGCTTCTGTTGGATGATCCTGCAGTCAAGTCATAGTGGTCACAACTGCAGTTAATAGACTGCAAATGCCACAAACCGGCCTCTAGGGCTTTCCGGGAGCCCTGCAGCCTGACGTGGAAACCTCCTTCTCCTCTTCCTGGGAGTGACCCCAGACCTTGTTGTCCGTGCCCCTCATTGGGCACCTAATCATGTATGGCCTTGAAACACCGCTTCTCTTTTCATTCTAAACTATTAGTTAACTCTTGCATTATTAATTTAGTTTTTATGGTTTATGTTTCAGAGTTTATGAGCAGCTTCCCTTCTCCTCAACAAAGCTATAAGCTCATTGCAGCTTTGTTATCCTCAATCTTACCCCAGGCACCTCACACCCTGTATTCACCTTTGAGGGAGGGGGCATTCAACACAGGTCTATTTTAAGACATCTAAACTCTGCCTCTTGCAGGGATTTCAGGTCCTGAAGGAGCCAGCCAAAGACTGATTTCCACAAAGGAAGGCACCTTCCAGGGCTCCAACCCTTGTGCCCAGTCTACTTCCCACCTCCCTTTCATTCTCAAGTGTCAGAATTAGAAAATCTTGCAGCAAATGAAGCTTGCACCTCATGTGGCCCATGTTCTTATCAGCTCCAGGAATCTTTCCCTGAATCTCCCAGACAGTCGCCCTGTCTTTGCTTATACACCCTCCCACCAAAGAGCACCCCATTGCCAGGCCACAATTCCACCGTTGGCCAGCTGCTTAAAAAAGGCTCCAAGACAAAGGCAACATGGGCAAGATGTGGCATTTTAAGATAATTTCCAAAGACAAGTGTTCAAATGCAAACGTTCTTACATTAAAGGCATTGGTATTTGCCTACTGTGGTGTACTGGACACTAGGAGTACAAAGACCAGAAGATAACATTCTTGTCCTCAAGAGACACTTGGTCTGCTTGGGGGCCAAACAAATGTCCAAAGGAAGAATGATGAATCCCACAGAAAAGATGGCAACTGTTGCTTTGTACTGGCAAGAGCGGGGCATGGGGCAGCTGGCCACAGTGCCTGTTTCACGCCCCTGGGCCAACCCCAGCACAGGGAGGCCTGGAGTAGCTACCTAAGCAAGCCCTTAGCCTCTTCATCTATGGAGAGCAGGAGTGGACCCAGTGAACTTGTCAGGCACCTTAGGCCCTCACAGTGGTGGACAGTAGAGAGAGAGGAGGCCAGGTGGCGAGGCACGGGGCACAGAGGGCCGGAGAGGTGGCTGCCACTCGGGGTACAGCCCCATCACAGTTCCTTCCCCCCTCACCTCCAACACAGAGTTTATCTGCCTCATTCCATCCATTTGCTGTTCATGTATCATATGGAACATGTGTGTGGTGATAGGATTCCTGGGTTGTACATAAGACAGAATTAGGACAGGAGATAGACATTAGAAAAAAAACTTGGCAGTACTTACAAGCTCCCTCTCACCAGGAGCAAACCAAAAGAGCATAAAATATAGAGTATGAAAGTGCTGAGAGAGCGTCATTAAGAAAATCAGAGAAGGCAGGGGGTGGATCTAAGAAGCCTTCCTAAAAGAGGAGCATGCGGAGGAGGGTATGAAACTGTAAGTGTGAGACGCTGGCCATGGCTCTGGGACAGTGGAGCAATCTCCCCACAGGGCTGTCACTGATAGATCCTGGTGGCTTCCCTCAGAGCACCTAGGAGACGTGTGGGACTGAAAATGGATCCGTGGGTTCTCAGGCTCACCTGGGAGGGTCTCAGTAGGGACGCTTTTTGCTAAGCCTTGTGAGTTGAGAGTATGTTATGTCCTCCTAGGTATATTTTCATTCTGAACAGGTTTGGTTAGCATCTTACAGTTCTTCCCATTCCCCCTGCAACTGGGATTTGCTTTACCTGGTCCGCATCCACATGCAAACTTCTCTGCCCAGTGTAACCTTCCATGATTTCTATGACTTGTTTTTCTCCTCTCTTTAGCATTATCTTTTCAAGTAAGTCACGGAGGAACAAATGCCCCCTTCCCTACCCCAGTCAGGCAGGCTCTAGAGCCTGTCCCCCCTGTGTTATCAGGCAGCCTTCCCAAGAGCACCCCATCTATTGCACAGATGAGCAGGTGGGGTCCACCCACAAGGCAAAGCTCTCAGCCATTGTGTGTGACCTGGATTTTGGGGACCCCGGAAAGGTGAACCCAAAGAAAGAGCCAGGTGAGAACCAAAGCTAAACCCTCCCAGCTCAGGTCCAGAGAGGACAGTACGCAGGCATCCTTCATGCCCCTAATTCTTTGCAATCCGCGGAAAATTAAATGTTCAAGGTGGGAGACCTATTTCATGCTTTTACAGCTTTTCCCAGAATGGAAGCCTGGGACTCAGGAGGCTAATTATGAGGGCACAGGCCAGATGCCTCCTGGGACCTCAGTTTCCCCATCCATGGATTGGGTATGATGGCACCTTTCTCAGACAGCCTTTCAGATGCTGAGAGGAGGGGATTAATTAGATAACATTTTGAAAAGTATAAAGTACTGTGCTCACTTATCAGAGAAGTTTAACAGAATTTAGTGTTATGTATTGTAGTGACTGCAGTTTACTGAACTTTTGTTTAACTTGACAAAGACAGCAGATGCCTAATAGAATAAGACCACAGGGGCCGGAGATATAGCTCAGTGGCACAGCGCCTGCTGGCAAGTGCAAGGTTGTGAGTTCAATTCCCGATACAAAAAAAAAAAAAAAACAAAAACAAAAAAAACAGAAAAACAAACCTCTTTAGGGCTGGGGATTTAGCTCAGTGGCACAGCGCCTGCCCAGTAAGCGCAAGGTCATGAGTTTGATTCCTGGTACCAGGAAAAAAAAAAAAAAAAAAAAAAACCCACACAAAATAAGGAGGTGATAAGCCTACAAGGAAAAAAGATTTCTAGTTCTCAGCATAACTACTTTTTTGTGTGATACTTGGTTTTGAACCCAGGGCCTTTGCACGAAGTTACCTCTCCAGCCCTTATTTTTAAAGACAAAGTCTTGCTAAATCACTGTCTAGCCCAAGTTCAGCTTGAACTTTCGATCCTCCTGCCTGGGCTTCCCAGAGCGCTAGGACTACAATTCTGTGCCACCATGCCCAGCTTTCAGTTTAATGATTTTTATCAGTCAGTCCGCCAGTGTGGTTTGGTTTTGCCATGCTGGTGATGGAAATCAGAGCCTAACACATGTTAGGCAAGTGCTCTGCCACTGAGCTGCATCCACGGCCCTAATTAGCCAGTTTTAACTGGGCACCTACTGCATGCCAGGAAGTGAGCTAGATAGTGAGCCACTGATGAATGATGCAGTCAAGAAAGAGCACCGCAGTGACTCACCACCTGCTGGCTCATCCATGGCACCCAATCAGAGGGTTATCTGGAATATTTTCTTCACTTCACTGGTCTTAGGACTATGCCCAAACCAACAGCATAGAACTCCATTAGCCAGGCCTAGGGACAAGTTTCTAGAGCCAGGGTTGAGGGCGAAGGCTGATAATGGGATGGAGGGGAGGGGAGGCAGCCTCACCCAGAGACACCTGCAGCTATATAAAGCTCCAGCCCCACCTTCAGCTGAAGTGAGAGCTGCTAATGTGAGCACCAAGATCCTGGGGTGAGGAGAAGGACACAGCAGACACTCCCCTGGGGTGGGGCAGCCGGAAGGGCCCTATACTTTCGCTCAGCCTTCAAGGTGGTGACAAGAGGCACCCCAATAAGGCACCCCTTATCTACACGGAGGAGGCTGAGGAAGACGATGGGAGATGCATGGGGCTGCTCCCTGTACTTACTGCGTCTGCAGCCTTTTGTCTGCAAAGGAGCCCCAGAGGGCAGCAACTATCCGATCAGTTTCCAGGAGGGTTGGCTTGTGCCCAGCCTCCGGTTTTTGTTAAAGCCCCAGCAGGCTGGAGCTTGCGGTCTTGCTGCATGCCATCGTGCTGGCTCCAACTCCCCGACCCAGAGGTGTGTGCAGGGTGGGGGTGGGGACCCACTGCAATGCTATTACAGTATTTGCATTTATATGAGGCACAGACCCCAAGTCTCGGTCTCTGGGTGCTTTTACAGCCCCATGTATACATAATTTATTTTTGTTGCTATTTAATCCGTCTCCGGGTTGTGATGAAAAGTTTCCAGGGGGGCCAGGTTATTATGCAACTTCCAATTCCACCAGCATCTGTGAGAGGATGGGGCCCCCCGTCCATTCCCAGCAGCAAAGGTGGGGGACAGGGACTAGGCAGAGGGCCATGTGCTTCTCACCCACACAGCAAGTGCAAGCTGGGTCTGTGGCTGAGGAAGGGTACTGATCCAGGGTCCACCTCCCAAGGAGGCAGCCTGGAGGAGGGTGGCAGTGAGGGCCACCCACTCCACAACAAGAGATGGTGAAGGAGGAAGGGACTGAGAAAAAGGACCTGGTCGGCCAGGTATGGTAGCACACGCCTATAATTCCAGTACTCTGAGAGGCTGAAACAGGAGGATCACAAGTCCAAGCCCAGCAGGTCAATTTAGTGATTGCAGAGACCCTGTCTCAAAATAAAAAATAAAAAGGGCGGGGGACATAGCTCAGTGCCGAGGCCCTGGATTCGATCCCCAGTACCACAAAAGAGGCAGGGTGAATCTGGTCAGAGGAAAACAAAAAAAAACAGAAGCCTTGAAATCAGAGTTTCAGAGTAAGAAGACAGAGAGAGGCTGGGCAGGGTTTCAGAAGCTCCTGGGGGACAGGAACCGCAGATGGGGGCCTGGCTCAGTCGGGGACGAGGGAGGCCCAAGTGTAGGGGCTTCATTAGTATTTGGTGCAAAGATCCAATGAGGTTGGCCTGGGTTCCTGAGACAAGCTTCAGACCAGAGCCCCTGCCCATGGCCACAGGCAAGCCCCGGGCTCACCAAGATCTCTATCCACCTCAGGTCATTTTTAGAATATGGTGGGTTATAAATAAACAGCCAAACACAGAGCCGGTGCTGTGGGCTGACACTCTTGCCTCCGCTAGAGCTGAGGCCCTGGCAAGGAAGACAGACCCTGCCTGGCAAGGCACTGCCCACTTGGAAACTCCAGGATCCCTGACACAGCGGGTGCACACACAGACACACCGGATCATACACAAAAATGCACAGTGGCACACAAAGACATCAGAGACACAGGCACACGTAGATATGAGTACACATTCACAGACATGCACACACAAATACGGGCACACTGGCAAACACAGAGAGACACAAGATGGACACACTCACAGAGGGCTATACACACACTCCTAGACACACACATGCCTACACCTTCCCAGCCCTTGGCTTTCCATGGGCATGGGTGGCCTTGCCCATGGGGAAAGGGCCCATATTACAAGAGGAAGTGGGTTTGTGATGGAGTGAGGGAGTGTGAAGAAGCATATTGTAGGAGACTCAGGTATCTGATGGCAGGGCAGAGCGAATCAGAGGAACACACCCAAGGAGCAGTGATAAGCCAGCCCGTTATAACACAAGTGACCACCACATCGTATATCATTGCTCTCCAAGGCAGAAGGGAGGGCCCCTCGCCATGATGCTCATGAGAGACACTGAGCTACCCGTGTCTCCCCTAGGTTAAACTTGCTAAGGCCTCAGAGAACACCTGCTGGGAGCCACCACTGCAGGTCCTAGGAACCTAGGTAAAGAAGATGCAATCCTTGCCCTCCTCAGGCCCTGCTGAGCTCAGCAAGCACTTGCTATGTGGCCTCTAGGTGTCAAAATGCTATTAAGGGGATGAGGAAATCAGTAAGGCACAACCTCAACCATGATGGAGCCCCAGGGTTATGGGCTCATCTCCAGGGGCCAGACCCACTGCTCCTGCAGTGTTGCTACTGCCTGAAACATGTGCAGAACCTGCTTTAGGACTCGCCTTCAGATCCTCTTGTCTCACAAAACCCTGCTGACAACAGACCTTCCTTTTCTTTATTTATTTACTTTTCAGTACTGAAAGTTAAACCCAGGACCTTGCACTAAGCAAGTGATCTGTCACTGAGCTATACCACCAGGCCTTTTTCATTTTGAGACAGTCTCCCTAAATTGCCTAGGCTGGCCTTGAACTTCCAATCCTCAGCAAATCTTTGAGTGCAGATTTAAAGTCGGTACCCATGTAACTGAGATTTGGGGGAAAGTAGATGCTTAAGTTTGGGAAAATAGAAATAATGAGTCCTTAAACAGGCTACAGGTCCTATTAACTGTCCTGGAATTGGCAAAGCTCCTCTGGATATGTGAGCTCTGGTTCAGCTACTGTGGAACACAATCACACCCCTGAGGATGAACTTGCACAGAAAACCCCTCTTCTTCACTCCTTCTTCCTTCCAGACAGGGGCAGTGCACTTGAGAAGATGCCTGGAGCCCACCCTCTCACCTTGCAGACGTGAGACTGAGGCCCAGAGAGGAATGTGCCTTGCTTTCTTCACCTGGCCCATCCATCCCCTGTCCACTGATGGCTCCATCACCCAAATGACAACTGGTCTGGTCCACGCTCCGATCCGCACAGCCTCCTCCTTCCCCTCTCCATGCATTTCTTAGGACTCAGCTACTGGCCAAATCTTTTATTTTCCTCTCATCACCCTGATTATTCCCTGTTTAATTAAAATTTGTTTCAGCTAATAGGCCTTAAATTAGTATTTTCAAATATTGACATCTACAGGACCCTCATTCATTATTTTCGAAAGCTCTAGGGCTAATTGCTTTATCACCCACCAATTAATTACTCATTCACTGGACAGGTAGCCACTGCCCCCAGAACATGGCCGAACATACTCTTAGGAAGGCAAAGGTGCACATAAGACAGATGCACATAAACATGTGTACCTATGTGTGTTTGCGCACACACACACACACACACACACACACACACACACATACACACACACCCTAGACACTTTCCCCAGCAGAAGTCTGGTTCAATGAAATCTAGTCCTGCATATATTGGGGACCAAAAGGAAAGCAGAGCACGGTATCATGAGACTTTGTTGCCACATCATCCCCTCTTCATCCACGGTGATACCCAGGACTAAGAAAGTCTCAAGGACAGCAGCTAGACTAGTGACCCAGAGTCTCTCTTCCTTGAGAAAGGAAGGAGGCCCTTGAAGGCAGACCTGAGAGAGAGCTATCCATAGGTAGAGGGGCAGACATAGGCACAAGGTGAGGCCAGAGTCAGAGAGAGGCTCTAGAAAGGGACAGGCCAGGACTGCGAGGGTCCCCAGAGACCACAGGGAGGGCATCAAGGATCAGGCTCACACTGGCTTCCCTCCACAGCTTCCCCAGGAGACCCATCTGAGGACATCAGCAGGTGCAGGGAAGATCTGGAACAATCTACAGAGCAAATCTCCTGTGCAAACCAGGGAAGAGCTGGGTATCTACCTGTGGGAGCCCATCAGGAATGGGTCCACTGCGATTTGCAAACAGAGTTCCCTATGCTATTCCCTGCCTGAGCGATTAAGACCTTTAAGACTTAAAAAAAAAAAAGAATAAGAATGTGTTCAGAATGCCACCCCAGGACCCCTATGCCTCCCCACCCCAAGCCCAAGATTCTGCACAGCTGCTTTGGGTTGGAGGAGGTGAAATCAGCTTTGGCCTCACCAGAATAAGAACCTTCTCCTGCGACCCCTCAGACTGCTCTAGGCTGCAGCACTGGGACCCTACCCAGGGCTGCCCAGCTTCACATGAGCGTTCCTGCTGCTGCTGAGGACTTGCCAACCCCAAGCCTCTGCCCCAGAGAGTGGCTTCCTGGGCACAGCGCATCAGCCGTGCAGTCAGGAAACCAGCAGGGCCCCTTGACCAGCACTCGGCTCCTTTTTTTTTTCACTCCTTGTAAACAGTCTGGAGTGATTGGGATTAAAGTCTCTGCAAGTTGCCGGTATCGCTTTTCGGGAGAGCCGAGTAATCCACAGGGATTAAAGAAGCAGCCGTGCTCATCTCCCACAAATGAATATCTGTCAGAGGCATTGACCTGTTAAAATAATGAATTTAATGTGCAGCAAACCGCACATGGCAGCAGCGACGCAACATGGCCTGGCAAATTGTTTTCCACGTGTTCTAATGAGACTTTTAAGGAAACAGGGCCCCTGGGCAGGTTGCCCCGCCCTCAGGCCTCCACATCCCCTCCTCTGAGACCCCTCCCCACATGGAGAAAGGACGCTGTGCTGCAGACTCAGTCAGCGCCCCCACCCCCCACGCCCATGCCATTCAGTAAAGGCAGTTGTCCCACTTGATCTTCCCCAGGTGTATAACTGTTTTTCTGGGGCATCTGTGGCTTCTTCCAGTGGCCCACCCATAACCCAACCCCCGTGTGGCCCTGAGCCCTCTGTGAGTTTGTCAGAGACCATCTCTCTCTTTTTATATCAAGGGAAACTGAAACCCAGAGAGGGGACCCACGTTACCCTTGGTTACCCAGAGTGTCTACGTTTGGCCCCCGGCCCAGTCCTGTGGGGACATTGGACATGGCAATCTGGCGTACCAGGGGAGAGCAAGCGTCAAGGTATTCTCCACAGTGTAGTCGTAGCAGATAGTGGTCCAGGGCTTTGCCCAAGCAGCTTTAGCCTCTGCAGATGTGGGCAGTCAGACCACGTTGGGGAGCAGGCTTCTGACCCTGAGCTCTCCTAGGGACCCTGCCCTTCTTCCTGCCCCTCTGAAAGGTTTCCTCCCATCTACTCATGCCAGTGCCTGTGCTAGTGAGAGGACTGAGCAACTCAGGGGCTGTGCAATGCCCTGTCTTTTTTTCTTCCTCCTTTTAGGTTTTTTAAGAAATCATTTGAGTATGAGTTTCCAGGTCTCAAGTATTCAAAGCCAAGATGTATTCATACACCCACAGTTTGGTTTGGTGGCAGTCTTCTTATAGCGGTGCCTCGGAGACCCCCTTAGTCATCCTGGAACCAGCTCCTGTGCATGGCCCACAGAACAGAGAGAGGGTGAGAACTGGGGGAAAGCCTTGTCCTCTCATTCTAGAGCAGAGATGTTTATGGGTGTGTACACAGCACCCCAGTGTAACTTGCAGGGTTGTGACCCTGTCATTGGCCTATACCCTGGGAAGGTGGCATCATGGTCAGATGGCCTGTCATGGCCAAGTGCCTTCAGGTTCCCGGCCCTGGGCTGCACAGGACAGGAAACCCAGAGAGTTACAATAAGTTATTTCTGCCCTCCAGAGTCCCACATTCACCCCTTGAGAGTCACACATTCACTCATGACATTTGCGTCCCACAGCAAGACAGGATGTGACCAACCCAGAGCCGGGTACAGCCTTTGAAACCAGTCAGGAGTGAGAACCTGTCCTGCTAAGGCAGTGAAGTATGAGCACTCCGGAGAGGGCAAGTGGGACAGCTCAGAGTCTGACAGAGCAGAGCCAGGAATGG
This sequence comes from Chinchilla lanigera, assembly GCF_000276665.1. Taxonomy (NCBI): domain Eukaryota; kingdom Metazoa; phylum Chordata; class Mammalia; order Rodentia; family Chinchillidae; genus Chinchilla; species Chinchilla lanigera. The sequence continues at coordinate 23,764,246 of NW_004955402.1, read as the reverse complement.
CAAAAGGTGGTGAGAGCGTGGTAGGGTCAGGGGTGTCCACAACCTGAGCTCCTGGGCTTGGGGCATGGGTGAGGAGTGTGGGCCCCCTCTTCCAGCCAGGATGCAGGAGGCATGAGGAGGCAGGGAAAGGACACGACCAGAGCTGGGCTGAGTCTGAGGCTGGTAACCCTGTGGCAGGGGGCATGCAGGGAAGGGCAATGCACTCTGTGGTCCTCCAGTCCCCTCACCCGCAGTCCCATGAGTGACTGACCTTCAGTGCAGCCAGGGGCATTGCTACAAAGCAGCTGGGAAGGCTTAGCCCAGCCAGGCCCAGCACGAGTGCACAGACCTTAGCCCTACTGCTGCTGGCACGTGCTGTCAGAGGCTATCGATGCTCGGGACCAGGAGCAACAGGTGTTTAGGTCTGGTGCCAAGCCAAGACCTTCCAAAATGGGCTGCCCAGGGTCAGTTAGGCCACCTGGCACAAGGCCAGAGACTCCTGCTCCTTCAGTTCCTTGTCTGCAGCCAGGCAAACCACCGCTCCTCCATCCCCTCCTGAGCTTCCCTTGATGGCTCATTGTTCCTTGGCTCGGCACATCTATGACCACACTGGACATTTTTGTCTTAGATCTTGTTGCTCAGGATAAACTCTGCCAATAAATGTTACCTAGGCCCACTGGGTATAAGGTCAAGGGCAGCACACTCCTGCACTGAGGAAACCACCAGCAAATCAGACCTTTGCAGGACCTGTGCATTAGAGACCTGTGCATTAGAGAAAGGAACTGGCTTATTCAGAGTTCACAGAGCAGGAAGTTGTCTCAATAGGCCAGGCAGCACGAGAATGGAAGGAGATGGCATGATCTATAGCCTGTCTGTTGTCTGCTGGGGATTTGCATCCCGCGGGAGGGGGATGGAGCACAATGAGCCTCCAGTGAGAGATCTGAGACCTCCAGCCAAGCCAGTCTCCCTGACGCCTCCCAAAGCCACTCTAGAGGGTGAATGGAGATGAGGAGGATGAGGACAGGAAGCCTTCCTCCCCTTTCCCAGCGAGCTTGGGGATGAATGAGAAGGGAGCCTCAGCAGAAAAGGCCAGGACTCTGGTACCTGCACTTACACCTCCCAAGTTTGCTCCTGGGACTTGAGGGAGTCCAACAAGACAAGTGGCCTGGGGCAGATGGAGAGTCACCCTTGCTCTCTGCCAGGGTGCCGCACCCAGCCCCACTGTTGGCCAGAAAGTCTCTGGGCACCACTATATATCCCCCCCACACCCCATCTCCTCCAGGCAGCCTTCTAGCCCATTCAGGGCTTCCCCACACCCACGGCCCCCCGTCCTGGGTCACTCAGCATGGCATCAGGAGTGGGACAGGTGTCTTTCTAACTGGAGAACCTGCACAATAGTTAGGAAACATTGATCGCCGTACCCTGCCCAGCCCTACCAGGCAGCGGCTTTGGAAATGAGGTAGTGAAGTGGACACTGTGTTGAGACTCAAAAGAGAATGAAGGCTGGGGACAGGCTGCACTCCCAGCAGAGGCTGGGAGCAGGAGCCCTGTGGATCATTTCTGCTGAGGAATAAGGCAAGGGACAACTTAGGGCAACTTTCATCAAGAAAATCAGGGGCTGGGGATTTAGCTCAGTGACACAGCGCCTGCCCGGCAAATGGAAGGTCATGAGTTCAATTCCTGGTACTGGAAAAAAACCAAAACCAAAAAAAAAAAAAAAAGAGAAAATCAGGAATGGGGTGGTCTCTGGCCCATTTCCTTGCAGAACATGGTACGGTACACCTTGCCAGTGCCATGAAAGTAACCAGGGCGGTTGGACAGAAACAGCATCCCTGAGACCCGAAGCTGCCTTGCTGTCACTCACATGGGACATATGCATGCACACACTGTGCATACACACACACACACACACTCGCCTGCTCTCTCACGCACTCACTCCCACGCCCATAACATGCACGTTCACACTCTCTTTGTCTTCTTCAGGCATAGCAACTCCCTCCCCCAGGCCTGTTTTCTTTTCTGGTTCCCCACTGATTCCCAACACCCACAGGCCCAGGCTGACTTTGCCTCCTGAGTGCTGCATTCATAAGTGCTGGGTTTGGAGCAAAAGCTGGCAACAGCGTGAGGAAAAGAGGGAACATAGAGCCCACTAGCAAGCCTTCTCCTGCCTCCGTGATTAATTTCCTCTTTTTTTCACTGACCACATGGGCTAGCCACAGGGACAGGCACAGGGTGGCCACAGGCTGGCCATCTCAGAGGCAAGGCAGGTGCCACCCTTCCTCGTCTGGCTCCACTGCCAGGTGGAGGAAAGGAGGCCCAAAGGGCCTCAAGGGCCCCGGAGTCTGTCCTTGCTCAGGCCCTGACCCTGTCCATGGTCTTGGGGAAATCATTGATCCCTAGACTTAGTTTCCTCACCTGTCTAACAGAGGTCAGAATGTTTTCCCCACCTCATGGCACCCCAGTGGCAAGTCTTACGGCAAGAGGGATTTAAATTAGACTGGAAGGATTGGATTTTGAAAGGGAAAGTTCTTAAAAGCAAGGCTCCAAGAATATCTTTTTCCATGTTTGCTCACATTCTGCAGCTTTCTAAAAAGCCACCGCGTGGGTGACCAGAAGAAGGTATGAGGATTGCCTTCCGAGGAGAGAATCAGGCCATGCTAATCCATGACTGTGGAAGGCTTGTGTTCACATCAGCTGTTTCACAGTTCTTGTTCCGGGGCTCACGTGACCGCCCTGGGGCTATCTGGCCCTCCCTCTGCCCCACAAGCATTTCTCCACACAGGTCAAAGGTGGAGCTCATTCTCCTTCTCCCCTGAATCTCTCACTCATTTATCACTTGCTGGGCTCCACCAAGGCGCACTGTGTGTACGGACCACACAGTAAAGGCAGGAGGGCACACAGCCACAGCAGCCAGCGTCAGGTCACTGTCTGGCTAAGAGACATGACTCACACATGACACAATCCTGAGAAGAGGGCCACCATTCATCAGAGCAGGCAGCTGGGGTTATACTTTAGGGCTGCCTCTTGCATCACAGGCAGAGGTACTTGTGAGCTGACGTCAGAAAAAATGAAAGCTTTGTGGGGGCCCAGGGTGGTAACAGTGAGGTCACCCTGCATTTAAAGAGGCTGTGGAGCCTTAGGGCCCTCAGGGCCCGCCAGCCAGTGTGGAGGAGGAAGAGCAGGCAGCCGAGCAGAGGGTATGGCGTGGGAGCTGGAAACCTGTGTTCTGGCTACAGCTGTGTCTGCAGTGAGCTTCCCGGTCAACACTTCTGAACCTTCGTTTCACCTCTACAACTGTGCGAGCAGGGTGATCACTATATGCCTCTCCCCACTGCCTCGGACTGTGAGACTCCTGGCAGAACATAGGGGGCTCCACGACCTTTTAGGAACTTGAAGGGAGAGGATGGAGACAGAAGTCAAAATCAGTGCCAGGGACCAGCAGCCCCTATACATGAGTCAAATGGTGGGAAAAGAAAAAGGAAGAAATCAGGAAGGAAGAACTTTGGCTAAGGGACTTGGAATGCCCCAAGTTCAAGAGCAGCTCTTATGGGAGTTGGAACAGGACAATAAAACATGGCATCGGATTGGGGAAAGGTGAGGCCATTTGAATCCACCAGGCTCCTACGTAGACAGCCCCCTGGGCTCTGGGAGTGTCTGGTCTACCACAAGGTAGGGACTGGGTTGTTGGTGGATGTGTCCGGTTTCAGTTTGTGCTCAGAACATTCCCTTCACAGGATTCAGGAAGCCCCTGCCCTGCTCATTTGGTGAAGCAGTCATACCAGTGGCCAGGCCCCAGCCTTGTCCTCAGGGAAGGAGCGCTTGTCCCCACCTGGTCAACACAGGCTGGGCTATCCTGCAAATGTCAGCACCCCTCCCACTGTGGCCTGTTGCCTAGGACATTCTTACAGCCAGAAGGCAGAAACGTGACCCCCTCCCAGCACCTGCAACGTGGGTCCCACCCCCACACTCGTGCTCACATGGTGCCATCCACTTCCCTCTCGACACCCAGCCTGCCAGTCCTGTCCCACCTCCTTCACAGAGCCTTCCAGGGGATCCCAGTAGGGTGTCAAAGGCGTATGGCTGCCTTGTGTGGCTCACTCTGCTTACTGTCACTCACTCCTGGGAGGCGAGAGGTGGCATCCCTTTTACCAGGAAAAAGAAACCAGGCCACCAAGACCAAACCCAGAGAAACAAGTGTGGGCTGGGGCAGGGATGTGCCCGCCATGGAACTGGCTCCAGGGTCTGCACCCACACTCCCTCTCCACACTGCTGTCTGCTCTCAAGCAATGGATATGAATCAGCCCTGCAGCTCCTTCTGTTCTGAGGGTCAGCATCCCCCTACTGCACGGCAGGCCGTGTTCAAGCCATGTTCAAGCCAGGGCAGGCCTCAGATGGCTAGGGTCCACCCTCCCCACCCAGGGCCTCCCAGTAGGGTGTCAAAGGCGTATGGCTCAATGTGTTGCTGGATAAAAGAGCAGATGGTTCACATGATGATTGGCTGCAGCTGCCAGAAACTCCAGAGTGGCCCATTTTGTGAGTCCTTCGCAAAGGACGCTCTCCTGCCACCTTGTACCACCCAGGGTTTGCTTGATTTCTCCCCCAAGATCCTCACTTGGGGATCTGGCCCAGGTGAGATCCAGCAGAGGTGGTCAAGCGGAGGAGCAGATGGCACATGAGCCCTGCCAAGATGGATCCTTTTTGTCCTTAAAAAAATATCTCCTGGGACCCACCAAGTGTAAAATGTGCTTCGTCCTCCCATGGAAGGGGTGCCTTTTGGCATCTAAGAGTATGCCTGAAGATTAGTAGTCTTCTCTCAGCCCTCCCATTGATCTCTTGACCAGCATGGGCAGAACATAAGCCTAACCACCTACCCCTACTATTCACCCTGACCAGGGCTTGAGGGAGCACAAAGTCTCTCCCAGTGAGGCCTCCCAGCTCTCTCTCCCTCTGACGTCTTTTCCCAAGAAGAACAGGATCAGGGGCTCCACTAGTCTTCCAGGATGTGGCAGATCCTGTCTGACCTTGTACCTTTCTCAGGTTGACTCCATTGTAACTCCCAGCCTTCCAAAGCAAATGCCAGGTGAGAAGAGTCTCCCAGGTCACGAGCCTCAACTCAGCTCCTGTCTCCTTCGCCTCTTCTCCTGACACAGGGCACCAGTGGCTCCCAGAGTAGAATACTCCAGAAGCACAAAGCCCCCTCCCCAGTATACCTTTCTTGAGTTGTGACCACAAAGAAACTTCTGGAGTCATTGTAGAGAAACACAGTTTCATTACTTAAAAGTCCCATTCATTTATAAACCTGTGTGATGAAAACACACAAAAAGTAAAACCAATGTTATTAAATGTTGGTCTATGTTCTGTAGCATTAATTGAGCCCCTCCTGAGTACCAGGCTCTGCATGAGGTACTGAGGAGATAAAAAGGAATAGGACAATGGCCTGGCCTTGAGGGAAACAGGATCGTACACCTTGTGAGCTCCCTGCTGAACCCTCAAGTCACAGCCATGTCAAAGGAAGCCAGAAGTCTCCCTTTCTGGTCCCCCAAATCCACCTACTACATGCACCAATTTGCTGCTAGACACAGGGCAGTGTGAAGTGATGGCCCAGTGGTCTGAAGGAATTGTCACTGTGCCAGCCTTTGCTGAGACAGAAAGCCTGGCCTTCAGGAACACACGCACTCACCGACAGCAGGCGCCCACGCCATGACTGGTGGAGCTGCAAGCCTTGGGCCGGTTCCTAAACATCACTGAGAATTAGTTTCTCCTTTAAAAACACTGATCCATGACCTTTTTCCGGTTTGAGGAGTGCTTTACAGTGTTTTTGTTTTTATCATTATTATCCTCACCAAATTCTAAGAGGCAGGCAGAGTACATATTATTTGGGAAACAAGGAAAATGTAAGAGAGGCCAAGTAATTTGACCCAGGTCACATAGTGAAAGGAACAAAGCCCAAACCAAAATCTTCTGAGTCCTTCCTCACTGCTTGTTCTGGGGTTGGGCTGGGCAGTCTTCAAAGTCCCTTCCACTTTGCAAATGCTCTGAGTCCGTGGAATTGAGGCAGTGGGGCTGCTTCAGAGCTAGTCCAGGCTCAGAGGGGCAGGGTGGTCCTGAGTCAGACAGGGCAGAGCCAATGGGGAGGCCAGCACCAGGAGGAAGTGGCGCGACTTGCTGGATGCTCCTGCATAAATCAGACCTGCCTGTACTTGACCAAGGTTGAAAACTCCGTGTTGCATAGTAATTAGATTTTTCGACAGCGTTCCCCTCTGGTTTATTTATCCAGCAGTAATTACTGCCAGCAGAGCTCAGTACTGGGACTGCTCAGCCTCCCAATCACATGAGTTTCAAGCTTGGTGAGGAAAGGACAGAAAAGAATCGAAGAGGGATGCAGGTGGGGCCTTAGATCTTTTGCCTTGAAAGCTATAAGTGTCAGTAATGCCCCTAACTGAAGGCATTTTAAGGACAGCGGGCACGCCGAAGGAGTGGGCAGTGCCACTCTCTGAACTGAGGGTTAAGAGCAAGAATTCAGAGCTGGATGTGGTGGCACATGCCTATAATTCCAGTGCTCTGGGTGGCTGAGGCAGGAGGATCACAAGTTCAAGCTGAGCCTGGGCAACTTAGTGACTTAGCAAGACCTTATCTCAAAATGAAACCGTTGAGAATGTAGCTCAGTACAAAGGCCCTGCATTCAATCCCTAGTGCTGAAAAAGGGAGAGGGAGAGGGAGGGAGACAGAGATCAAAATTTGGGGCTCAGGTGGCCCCAGAGCATATTTCAGACTCAGAAGCTGCCAGTCTGTCCAGGGATATAGTTCAGCAGCATAGAGCCTGCCTGGCAAGTGCAAGGTCCTGAGTTCAATTTCTGGTACCAAAATAATAAAATAAAATAAAATAAAGAAATAAATAAAATGAAATAAAGAAGCTATCAGTCACATGATTCCATATCTTGCCCTGTCCCTCTGTGGGTCGTGGCTCTAAGTAGGGGGAGATTGGGATGCCCAAAGGGTCTAACAGCAGCTGTAGAACTTCTGGGTGGGGTTGGCAAGGTCAAGCATTGGCCAAGACTGGGTCAGACTAGGCTCTGAGTCCCATTAAGGATGGCATCTCTCAGCTCATCCTACTGGCTCTGCTTCTCCCTTTTGCCTCGTGGGCTGTAAGGCAAGACTTTCCCTGACAGGTGGTTCCAGCTACTGCTCAGATGTTATAAGAAGCAGCTCCCTAGATCACCGCAGGAGCCCTACAGGTTGTCCAATGGAGCATCGTCACTTGGCCAACAGGGAACTTCACTGGGTTGCAGTCTTTCGGTGCACAGTGCACTGGGAAGATGTGGGAAGGACCTTGAGCCCACAGGTCAATTCAGAGCAATAAGTAGGTAAGAGGAAAGGCAAGAGACCTCAGGGTTCTGTGTTTGGGCCAGCTGCAGGACAGCTGTGTCTGTGGGGAAAGAGGGTCAAGTAACCACCTGTCAGCCTCCCCACACATCCCTGAGTCATCACTACTGTGGGCATGTTTGCCCCAGGCCCAGCTTCCAGCTGGCCCCACCTCCCACCTGCAAACCCAGCCAGTTTGCAGGGCCCATGAACTACAAGGAAGAGGGATGTCCAGGATTTATGAGCAGCTTTACAGGATGTGGAGAGACTTCCTTCTTTGTTTTCTTTTTCTTTCTGTTTCTCTTCTTTCCTTCCTTCCCTCATTCTTTCTTCATTCCTTTCCTGTTTCTTTCTTGCTTCTTTTTTT
>NW_004955402.1:23681167-23756438 GCF_000276665.1 Chinchilla lanigera | reverse complement strand
CGACCTTGCGCTTGCCAGGCAGGCGCTGTGCCACTGAGCTAAATCCCCAGCCCCCTTGCTTCTTTAATATTTTTCTTTCATTCCATCCCTCCTTACTTTTCACTATCCTCTCTCTCTCTCATTCTCTCTTTTACCTGCTTCTCATTCTCCTTCTTCCCCTCCTCCTCTGCCTCACTCCTTTCCCCTCTCTTCCTCCCCGTCTCTGTTCCCCTGGAGATTCTGCCACCCCTAGCATTTCCACCTGCCTTGTTCTGTACCTGCATTTCTGCCTCTTCACCACAGAGCAGGTGCAACAAGGAGTGAGCAGAGTGAGGAGGGAGAGGAAGGCCACAGCCAGTAACTGGGCTGGATGTGCTGGACTTCCCTAGCCCCAGCTTCCTAGGGGGCATCCTGGACTGGGTTCAGGAGGAGACAGAGGGGCCTCCTAGGCTGACTAAGCAGCACGCCCAAGGATCCCTTGTGTCCTTTTGTAAAAGGCTGATTTAAGGCCCCCGGTGCTCTGACTTAGGATGTCTGGGGTGGGGCACCAGTATCTTTCTCTATAAAGAGCAGACCAGGCAGTGTGGAGCAGGTGCCAAAATACTCAGAGGATCCTGGGCTAAGCAGACAAGCCCCTTACATGGGTCAGAGTGGTTAAGCTAAAGGCTATGGAATTGTGGGGTAGAGCCAGGAGGGCTGGAGAAGTAAAGGGCCCCTGGAGGTGAAAATGGGGCTGAGCCCTAATGGGGAGGGTCTGCAGGGATTGTAAGAGGAGGGAGAGCTTCAGGCAAGAGACACTTATCTGAGTCAGATACTTCAAGTGGCAGGCAATAAATTGGATGGATGGATGGATGGATGGATGGATGGATGGATGGATGGATGGATGAGCTGGTGAATAGATGGGCTGATGGATAGATTGGCTGATGGATAGATGGATAGATGATGGATGGATAGATAAATGAATGGATGATGGATAGATGGATAGATAGACAGATAAATGAATGGGTAGATGGTAGATGGGTAGATGGATGAGGAACCAGTAGGTGGATGGTCAGCCTCAAGTAACCCTAACAGAGCATTAGGCGCTGCATTCCTCTGGCATATTAGGTGTCTATGGCTTATTCAGGGTCCTGAGGGGCAGGAGACTTCCCACCACCACCAGACCCTTTACTCATCCTCTTGTCACCACCATAAGCCACCACATTCTGGAAGAGACCAAACAAACAAATGAAGGTTAAATCTGGCTGATCCCCCCCCTCCCTGCCCCACCCTGGCCCAACATTCAGAGAAGAGTTAAGTGACAGAGCCTCGTTCTCGTGTATGAATTAATAATTGATTCAGTAACAAATCACTAATATTGCAGTAGTCATGGTGAATAAGATAATGAATGTGTTCTGTCCAGGGAGTGTCGTGTTGTGAGGATTCAGCTGAAATTATTCATAAATGTGCTACTTTTCCTCATCTCCAACTGCTACTAGTTTAGCTCCTCTTTTTAATCTTCCCAACCTGTCACATTCAATGGTGGAAATCGTCAGGCTCCATATATAGTAGAATATTAAGGGGGAACTGCCAAGGTATTATGTCAAATTTCAATAGGTAATAGAAACAAAGTGCTTGAAGACCCTTTCCCACTTCTCAAGAAGTTAAAAAATAAGACTCCAGAAACTTTCTAGATAAACTTTAATCCCAGCAGTGAAAGAAAAACCCCAGGTCAAAGAGTCTGGACCCTTGAACTGTGGCCCCACTTTGTCACAAACTTGCCATGGGACTTTGGGTAAGGTGCACACCCATGCCGAGTGAACTTTTCCATCTCTAAAAGAGAAACAGTAGTGCCTCCCTGCTTTTTTCTTAGGGGTAACGAGGGAACTGTGAGACGATGGGGGTGGGGAGTGCTCTGGGCCACTAGCAGATAGCTAGGCTGGAGTCTTTCCACCACCATTTGTAAGTCATGGGACTCTAGCCAAATCAGGTGACTCACTGTTACAGAACACCTTCTGTGTGGCCACTCTGAGTGAGTCCCTGCCCTGTCCTCTCACCCTCCTTCACCACTGGACTCCACTAGGCTCAGTTCACCCCGCATCTCTCACAGCACCTCTCTGGATCTTGCTCTCAGAGCATGCCTCGCATGGTCTTGTGTTCTGTCTTCCTCCACGCCCTTGTCAGAGCGCCATGCCCTTGGATACACTGCTCTTCACACCATGCCATCTCTCTTTTGAGGCTGCAAGCTTTTAAATCCAAGACTGTCTTTGACATCTTTGAGTATAGTAAGAAAGGAGGGAATAAATTGTAGAATGAATCTATTATTGGTGGGCAAGTAGGTAGATGGGTGGATGGGGAGATGATAGGTAGGTGTTTAGAGGGACAGATAGATGGATAAGCAGATGGACGGTTGGGCAGCTTCATGGATGAGTAGATGGGCAGAGAGATACATGGGTGGAAGAATGAGAAACTTGAAACTGGCATCATACCATTCTCACTCGATGAGCAAGTATTTGCAGAGTCCTTGCCATGCCCTGATGTTCATCTGTGTTTTACCAGGTTGCAGAGCAGAAGAGGAAATGTCAGTGACCTGGCACTGACTGTGCTTGGAACAGGGGGACAGTGATAAGATGGGGAGCGAGAGTGGAGATCATGACACTACAGCTGACAGAACCTTGGGATGGGCCTTTTAGAGGCTTTTGTGTGCTCACTTATCCTACAAAGGAGACAGGGTTACAGAGGGCATAGACATTTAGCTCCATTACACAGCTGGTTGGAGGCAGGGCCAGATCTCAGGTCTCCAGACAGCCAGATTATTCCTCCTTCATACCACACATGAGGAAGGCAGGAGTTTCAAAGAGAAGAAGAGGGAACTGGGGTCTGGCAGGCTATGGGACTTGTGTAGGAAATCAACAGTGTCCCGAGGGGTTGATGCTAGTTCTACTGAGTCAGAAGAGGGTAAAATATTCTCTGTGGACCCACTGGGGGCTCTAACTAAAGAGGGCTGCCCTGAGTAGATGTCATAGGAGCTGAGGAGGAATGGAAACAAGGCTGTCTTCTTTCCCCTTCATGTCCATCTGTCTGCAGTGCCTCTGTGCAAACACATCCGAATCAAATCAGACCTTTCCCACACACCAGACACATACCCTGGTGCAGCCTTCGCCACAGAGGTCCACTGCAAATGCTGACATGCCACACTCCCCACACACCCGCAGATGCTCTCTGACACAGGTGAACACACCCACAAAAGTACAGAAGTGCACCCCACAAAGCACACACGTCCACACACACATGAAGACATGCAGGCACACAAACATGAAGAAACATACATGCTCATCCAAGCCTTCGTTCTGAGTAAGTTATTAAAAATGTAGACATTGCTGGCTCCCAGGGTCAATATGTTGTTTTTAAATTTAAACATGAATTTCCATTTCATTGAGCCTCCAGGGCTAACAAGATGTGCTGTGACAGGAGCAGCTAGCTGGAAAAGGCATGATTGAAGATCAAGCCAATAATGCGTGTGCACAGCCTGGGCTGGGAGGGAAGCCCCTTTGCCCAACCCCCACAGCCTGGTGTGAGCCACAGGCAGGCAGTGGTGTCACTACTACCACTCAGCACTGATTTCTGACCCAGGTGACTAACCCATGTCTCCCAAGTTAAAAGAGCAGAGTGCAATAGCAGAAATAAGTCACATCCAGCCAGGTATCCATTCATCTACCCACCCACACATTCACTTATCCATCCCTCCATATTCAGTGAAAACTCAGAGCTGGACAAGGACTGTGGAGGTGATGGCAAGAAGAAAAGTGCTATCCCTGGCTCCAGGAAGGTTCCAGTCTCATTGGAGTGAGATGTATGTCTCTCTGAACTCCAGCCAGGGTATCTTCTGTATCCTTAGACAGTGGCAGAGGCTTTGGTTTATAACCATGCCATAAGCAACCTCTCCTTCAGGCTATAAGTTTTGTGAAAGAAGGTATCATATCTATCTTGTCCAGTAGGGTGATCTCAGGATCTAACCTCAGTAGGTGCCCAGTAAAGTTCTGGTGAACTGGAACAAGATTGGGTTGAAATCCAGAAGGCAGACCCAGAAGTTTTGTGGGCTTGTGCCCTTTCTTATCCTGATGGCTGTCTGACAGCAGGGTACATGGAGTTAGTTATATAGGAATAAGTGAATGAGCTAGTGAATTAGTTGAGTGAGTAAGTGAGTGTGAGCAAGGGAGTAAATTAAAGAGAATGAATGAAAAAGATGGTGTACTCAAGGATCAAGACCTCTTCCAGGAGGAGGTAGACGAGAAGGCCTTTCTCTTGCTTGCCAGGTAGTTGGAATGGACAGAAAATCTCCAGGGGGGAGAAACAATGGCTGAGAATTGAACCCATGGTCAGGACTTCTAGCAGGGAGGAAGGTACAGTCACCATTCCTGAACCAGCCCTTGAAGGAGCTGGTCAAGGGGAGTAGGAACCTGGGCCACCTCCCTGTCCAGCTCTCCCTTATATCCCAAGGGCTACCCTTCCCTCCATAAGCTGCTGGGCCGCTGCCTGTCTTGGACCCTTAAGTTACAGCTTTGCCTAGTATTGTCTTTCTCTGGGAGACCTCTGATGGGATTGGACTTGGTTGGTCTCTGTAGGGTCTAAGGTTTCTCTCATGCCCTAAAGTCCAATCAATACCTAAAATGCTTCACCCTACCAGAGGGGTTAGAGTGAGAAGGAAATAGCAGCAATGCCTTTCATGGACAAGTGGCTTCCATGGCCTCATTTCCTGTAGATGGTTTGGCCAAACTGGACCACCATTTTCCTTTGTGCCGTGGACACACATGTGCAAACACACAACACACACAGATGCACACAGGAGGAGGAGCCATTTGCTAATCTGGTTTTAGGTTCTGTCAAGCTCACCCAGTCTCACCAACGCAGCTACACATACACATCAAAACACATATGAGAGAGTTTCCCTCTCTTCTAGATTTCTGAACCCAGAATAAATCTCAAGACTCTTCCTTTAAAAATCCAAGCTGTTTGTTTTCTGTCTCTAGGAATCCACCCCTCCCCTTGTCTCCTGATCTCATGGAAGTAGAAGTCTGGGAGCACTGCTCCTGCAGGTTGGCAAGGCTGCCAACTCCCATCAGGACACCAGGCCAACTTCTGGCCAGACCCCCAGCTGGGGCATTCGTAGGCCGCTGGCTTGCACACTCTCCTTGGACCTACACACAGAGAGGGTGAGTGTCTAACTCATGCCTGACACACTCCATCATGCACATACACATGTATGCAGAATGCAACTGCTGGATGCACACTGAGCCTTCACATACCACATCCATCTCCCCCAGTGAGCACACATATGGCAAAACTGTGTATGCCCCATGTACAGTGACAGCTCCCACCAGGATGCACAAATATGCATGTGTACACATGCACACAGGGTGATAAGCCGGCGCAGCATGTGCAAGGATCCCCATGTGCCCACGAGCACACAAGTGTCCTCAGGTCCCATATTGGAGTTATCAGCCTGATGTCCTGGCAGCACAGGCAGGAGATGGGTGAGAGACAGGAGCTGCCCACCTGCCTGCAGGCCTGAACTTTATGAGTCCAGGAACAGACACCTAGGCTTCTGGCCCTTTAAACATCCATTAAGAGTCTCACCTCTCAAATAATTCAGCAGAGGCATCAGCCAAAAGGGCACACTCTCCTCTCCTTGTCTTCAGGAGCACTAGAGGGAAGGAGACAGGGGAGAGAAGAGATTAATTGGAGCTGGAACTCTAGCCAGGGATTGTGTAAACCCAGGCTGTGAGGGAGGTGGGGCGGGGGTCCACACTCGCTTCTCTCATCTCCGCTTCCTGTCCTTTACAAGTCACACTCTCCCAGGGACCTCACACACATCTAGATGGGGAGGGACAGCAACACTGTCCAGTCAGCACCTGACAGTGGCCCTGGGGCTGCCTCTGCTCCCTGCATTCTCTTTGGCCTTTTTCATCCCAGTACTAACAGCCAACCAAACTCAGAGGGAGAACAGCTTTCAGGCTGGGAGCCCTGGTGCCCATGGCCCTGCAGCTGTGCACATGAGGGGTCATTGTAAAGCAAATTCTGTTTGTGGATCCAGAGGGACCCCAGATAGGGAGGAGCAGGGAATTGCTCTGTAATTGCTGCAGCAGGTTTCAGGTACAGCCCCGAGCTCCTGTTCCTTCTACCCACTGCCTGTGTTCTCCCCAGCTGATTCAGCTCTGAGAACTGCCCCGGGATAGGAATGGAGGGAGGGGCAGCGGTTCCCAAGCTCGCTGACCAGCTCCCTCTGCCCTCCCAAGGTCTCCCTGCCCCTGCACACCTGGCAGCTCCCAACCCAGCTTTCTGAAACTCTGCAGCAGAGTCTGGGCAGGGGTCTGCTGGGCCCCTCTTCAGGGTATCCCAGAGTGGGCTGGATATAAGAAGGATAAGAGGCAGGTTTCAGCTCAGTGTGGAAATCACGCTTGTATCTCAGGGTGTCCCCCAGTGTGGCACTTCCTGGGCAGGGACCCAAGCATCTCCCCTGGGATTGCATTTCTCCCAATCCACCTCCACAGAAGGGAATTTGTGGGAATCTGTCTCCCACTCAGAAGGGACCCTTCCCCCCACTGCTCACACCCCTGCTCCTAGTTCTCAAGGCACTGAGGGGGCAGAAGGGGCAGCCCCATTCCGGGTTTGGTCTAGTCCTCTCTGAGAGCCACTGGGAAAGTGTTTATTCATGTGGGAAATCAAATCACTGGGGAGAGCCACAGTCCCCAGCATAATGAGCTATGTAGGTCAGACTAGGGTTTCTTCCACATGACTGCCCTTTGGACATCAGAAGACAGCGAGCGAGCTGGGCCCCTGCCCCAGGTCCCTGGCCTTCACTTAGCTAGAGGTCCTGAGCCTGGTGCAGGGATCCCACCTAGGGTCAGATAGACTTTCTGCCTAGAGAAGAGCCCGTTTAGGACTAGTGTGGCTACTGTAGCTTCCTAATGCTGGGAGCCAGAGTGGGACAGGGAGCAGAGGACTATGACCCAGACTTACACCATGGAGCAGGACACAATGAGGAACTTGTACCAGGAAGAGCTAGGCATAGGATCACCAAGCAAGAGAGGCCACATCTTGGAGAACACCATGCCCTGTGGCTCAGACCAGGCCTGAGTTCAGGCTCTTCACTTATGATCTGTGGGCTGTGGACAGTCCCTTAGGGGTAGCCAGCCTTAGCCTCCCTGTCCCTCCTGTAGGAATAAGGAAAACTCTCCGTGATGTGGGCAACACAGTGCCTGAGGCACTGCTGGGACTCAACAAAGAACAGCTGTGGGGATTCTGAGACGAGCCAGGGCAGGAGGAAAAGCCTGGAACCTAGGTCTCCCACCTCTGCCTCCACATCTGTGAATCTGGAAGAACCATCAAGCATGTGTGAACGGAGCTTCAGACCTGCCAAACCTACATGGAATCTCCACACTTCTTCCTCTCACATCCTCTCTCCTAAAGGAAACACGAGGCTTCCTGACTTTTTCATGAAAAACGTGCACTCACTTAGGGTGGCTGACGAGTAGCTTGTGGAGATGGGAACCAGATTCTTGCATGCCTGGATATCTGGCCACTTGGTCCCTTGTACAGGTCCTTGAAAAATGTGTCTCGGGGTCTTCCTAAGGCAAACCTTCAACTCCACAAAGGAGGCTTCTTGAAGGCTGATGCTTTGCACACACTTCTATCACAGATGTGATAGAATTTTCCTAAGCAGTCTGCTTTCTAAAAGGAGCCACCTGTTTCCCGTCCCTTGGTCTAAGAGCAGCAGACGCTGGGGAGCGGGGAGGGCAGTGAAGTCGAGAAGAGGAACAGGCGGAGCTGAAGGTCCGGGTACGGGAGTCTCTTTCAGATGCCACTTTGTGCCCTCCAGCAGCGTCCCAGCCACCTCACCTTGCCGATACTCTCCCTGTACAGGCCCAGTTTCAGGACACACAGGAGTGCCAATGTAACCAGGCCTTTTTTTAAAAAAAAAAGTCTCTTCTTTCAAATCAATGTAAAAATATTCTGCGGTACAGAGCAGATTTGATTAAAAAGGGAAAAGGTTGCCTGAAATATGCCCAAAAAAATTGAGCTAATGGGAATCTCATTCATTATTTAATCTCCTGCTTATCAGAACAGGACCAAAATGGAATCTAATATGGCATGTGCGTGGTGTTGTCCTGGAGAGCAGACAGAAGGCAGAGAGCAGGAGAAGAGAAGGACAGATCAAGACTTGCTGTTTCACTTTGTATATTAAACCAGGCTGAGGGCTTTGAAGCAGATTAATAATAGTAGTGGGCCTGAAAATCTCAATAAATGTGTGCATATGTACACACACATACACGCAGGCAGAGGCACACAATGAATATGTTTATGGGATAGCCATTCTCATATGTTATGCTATGGTTTATAAGTCCTTGCACTACCGGACTTTGCTAAACACAAGGAAAGTGTATCTCCTCCTGCAGCAGCTCCAGGAGGTGAGGAGACCAAGAAATGACCAGGCGGGTGGTGTCTTGCACATTTATGCTGTGCTGGCAACATCCTCCTTGTTCTAAAAAGGGTCTGGAGCAAACATCTAGTGACCCTCTCCCTGGAGTTTTGCTGAAGCGGGGACAACATCTTTAGAGAGTTTGCAATGTGCCCAAATGTATGTTGTCTGTGCCTTTTATTCCCATAGTAACTCTAAAGATAGTATCATCATCCCTGACCTCCACATGACAGAACTGAGACACAGAGATGTAAGGAAATGGGCCCAGGTCCAAAAGCATAGTAAATGGCAGATCTATTGGACCCTAAGATTTGTGAACCTTTTTCACTAAGCTGTGTTGCCTTCCCTAAGGTCTATAAAAGTGAGGACTGATATCTCACTTGTGCATGGATGGCCATCCAAGTTTCATTTTATTCCAACTGATCTCCTCTAGCACCCCCTAAGACAAGTCCACTTTGAATCCCTAGCTCACTCCATTTACCCACATCCTCACCCCCATAGCACTTCTTCTGGCCTTGCTTCCAAAGGTCTACCTCTTCCACCTGCCCTGCCCAGCTGCGCTCCCTGAGGTCTGCTTGCTAAGCACCTGCTGAATACAAGCCCTGTAGGTTGTGCCCTCAAAGGGTCATAATCCACATGCAACATTACTGGGTTTTCCTTTTTTTCAACCCTGCCCCACCAAGGGCAACATTTGCTTTTCTCAATGTGCATTTTAACCTTGGTAATCAATGGGTCAAGTTTGGACAATGTCCCAGCAAACGACCACCCCACCTTTAGAGCTGTCCACTTGTGAGTTATTCATTGTTCAGACCCATGGTGGCCCCACCGCCATGTTTCCCAATGTCCAGCAGCCCAGCCCTTTCTCTCTCATTCCCTACAGGCCCATCGCACATGATGCTGAGCCTAAACAAGAGCAACAGGAACACATGCGGGCAGCAAAGGATGCTTTATGATAGGGGGATGTTTTAATGACTCGCTATGGGCTTTTGCTGAAGCATTTCTTCTCCCTCCGCATGGTCCCACCAGCCAAACCTGGACTGGGATGTAGTGCAGGCATGCATAGGGCATCATCAAACCTGCTCACTTCTTTCCCTCCTTTAATGACAACCAGGGACAGCTTTCCTTTACTCATCTTTGTAATTCAGTTGGAGCTGTAAGGGAGTTTAAAAAAAAAAAAAAAAAAAAAAAAAAACCTAGAGCGAGCTACCAAACAGCCTACAAAACAACTCAGCCAGGCAGTTTCTCCAGCAAACCTAAGTCTTATATCTTCTGTGACAAAAAGATTTATAGCTATTTTTTATTAAAAAAGAGAGAGAGAGAGAGCTGCGGATAATCAGATCTGAGACGCAGAAATAGGAGCATGGAGGTGTTATGCATGTAAGTTATTTTAAAATATACTTTAGGTGCCTGATGGATTTTCCCCCTCCCTACTGGAGGGAGCAGCCCAGCCCCACCCCTGCCTGACCTAACATGATGGAATTGATGTGTGAAAGAAACAAACAGAGTCTCTGATTCTAGTATTTCCCAAGCACTGTCTCTCAAGCTCCTTTCCCAGACACTGCCCTCTTTCCTCAACAGGTAGAGGAGGGACGGACTTAGCCACAAGCTCTTAAGACAGCTGACCACCCCCACAGTGTTCAGTTCGGGGCCTCCTTTTATGAAAGAAGTAAATGACAGTTGTGCACAGGAAGCCTTTCCCTGCACTTGTGCCTCTATGGCCTCCACAGCAAGGCATACACACCTCAAGTTCTCTGAGTTTCCTGTGCCTTCCTGGCCCCGAAGCCAGGTCCCCTGGGCTGGAAAAGTAAAGGCAGAAATTGATGTGTACACCACTGGAAAACAAGTGGGGCCTGGCCCCAGAATGGGCAGTCCTGCCTGGCTGTTTATCCAGTCTTGAGGCAGAGCAGCCCTGGGGTACAAAGATCTGCACTGGCCTGAACTGGTGGAAGGAAAAGGAGGAACACACTCCTCCCCGCACACACACAGGGAGGTCCATCCGATGGGGTCTACACAGGACAGCACTGTCGGATGACCAGATGTTTGACAGTTAGTGAAGATGACAGGATGGTGGTGAGGAGGAAGCACATGGAAAATAGGTCTCATACTATGTGGAGTAACAGGAGGAACTTGGGATCTGGAGGTAAAGGCAGTGAGAAGCTGTGGACAGCCAGCTCCAGGCGAGGAGGGCTGGGGGCTGCGGGCCCGAGTGGGAGAGGCCTTACAAAGGGAGTTTGTTTGGGGGGACAAATAGTGAAGACAGTTTAGGGGGTGCAGCAGGATGAGTGACAACTCTGGGGCAGGAAGAAGCACAGCGCAAGGTATGAACCAGTCCGGAGCCCAAACCCGAGTGTGTGTCAGGAAGTCAGTCACCGGAGAGGACTGGCAGGGGCTTTTCAGGGGCTTGGGTGGCAGTAAGTTGGTCACACTTCCTTTCTGAGCTTGGCCTTAGGCGTGCACCCTCTACCCTAGTTCCCAAAGCTCTCTTGAGACACCTGAGTCTTCTGTGAGCGGAGCTGACCAGAGCCAGAGTGTGTGGCAGGGGACTTGTCTAGGAATAGGCACAGCCCATCCAGGTGTGTGAGGTCCCATGGGTTTGGGAAGGTTCTGGACATCCAAGCATGCATATGCCCCACTGGGCAGGGCCTAGACGCCTGCCTTCCAAACTCCCTTCCCCATCTCCCTCCCAGGCCCCCCGTCCACTCTTTGCCAGCAAGTTAATCACCTGAGAGCAGATAGCTCCCTGCTCCACGGAGCCCCACATTTGAAAGCGGAGCCCACTTTTCTATGGAGCATGGTCTGGAAAGCAGAGGAGCATTCTACTGTAGGACCAGGATTATGAACCTTGGGCCTTGGATTATAGACAGCCATGGGGAGGAGCAGGAGCTGGGTGGGTGGGCACGGTGCAGACAGGTATGTGCACTGAGTTGTCCTGGCTTATCTGTGAGGCACACTTGCTGACATCTGCTCCTGGAGCTACTGGGTGGGGTAACCAAGATGAGCCATATGAAGGCCTGGCCAGGTGCTGGGCAGCACCTGTGAGCAGTGGTCAAAGATTCCACTTCTGGTGGGAAACGTTGGCTTTCAGCCACCTGCCTCCCCGATGAGGGCTCTGCCCCGTCAATGGCCTCACTGCAGAAGGCAAGGCCAGCTGCCAGTGCCCAGAGCTGGGTGAGAAGAGGACCTCAGAGCACAGGAAGTGGGTCTGGGGCTGTTCCTGCATAGCCCCTAGGCCATCTTAGTACAGGGGAACAAGGGCTGATTTCTTGAAAGCAGCTGTAGCCTGGAAGCTCCATGCTCTCTGTCCCTACTGCAGCATCTGCCTGTCCATCCGCCTCACACACATACGACCCACCACATGTTCTTTCAAGTGCACTTATGGGAACACTGATATGTCACTCATGCTTCTGCCCAGCATGCCCTCCAGGTAAGGATACACACAATAGAAAACGCACCTGCAACATCCCACCAGTCACACCAGGTCACAAGCCCTGGCCCTCACCCGACACCTAGAGGCCTGCACATACCACCAAGCTAGGTGGCCCGGCCTCCCGCCACCATAACACACCTAAGCATAGTTCCCTACCCTGCCCCTGTTACCCAGTGTCACAACCAGTTACCCTGTCCCTCCAACACAGCGAATTTTCCAAGCCCTTCCTGTGGCCCTTACTGGACTGGGGGAGGGGTGTGCAGAGCAGCCGGAGAGGGGGTGGCCTCGCCTTCATGGAGGGTGACTCCTGGCGTTATTTTTAAACATTCCCCTCATTTGCTAAATGAGGCTTTCGCTCCCTTTGAAGCGGCTGCTCCTCTCACAAGGGGGGGCCGGTGGGGAGGCAGTGCCCTGACAGATGCTTAAGAAATTATGGGTGAAACTTGCTGAGTCAGGCCCCAATTATTTGCTGTCCCGGGACTGTATTTAGCCCAATAAGTGCTGCTGGCTGGCTCTCCCTCCCCTCCTTCCTCCTGTCCTTTTTCTTTTCTTCCTGCTTCTCTCCCACTCCCAGTGCCTCTCAGCCCCAGTATCTTTACCCTCCTCCTTTCCTCCTTTTCCAAGTTGCTCTCTCCTCCAGCCTCCCTTCCCTGGAACTGGCCAGCATGCCCAGGGTGGGAAAAGATGGTATCTGGCACAGAGATGCCCTAACTGGGGCCAGGGCCTGCTCAGACCACAAGTAGGGTGGGAAGGTCCTAGTAAGTTTCAGGGAGGAGCGTCCTGGGAGGGCTCCACGGAAGAGGGGAACGTTGAGCTCAAATTGAAAGATGGCCTGGACTTGGCTGGAGGTAGGAAGGCACAGGTCTGCCAAGAAGAAAGGAAGCAGCTCTGACCATTCCTGAAGACAGACTCAACGGGGTATGGCTGTGACATGGGGCTCTGTTCAGAAAGCAGGAAAAGTCTTGCATTTTACAAGTTCCCTCTGGCTTGGACTTTTGTTTGTTCTTTTATTTATTGTCTTTCTTTCTTGCCTTTTCTGCATCCAGACCCTGGCTCATTGCTACAACAAAGAATGACAAAAAGCACCCCCCTCTCTGTCCCCCTATCCACTCCCCATCTCCTCCTCTGAGCTGGAAGGGCTGGGAAGGGGGAAGGAGAACTGGGGGTGGGGGTGGGGGTGGGGTCCTGTGGAACCTGGGCTAAGAGAGGTCAGACCAGGGGCAGCTCCTTGGGTCCTCTCTGATTGTGAATCCTTGGAGGGAGGAGGGTGGAGGTGAGAAGCCAGCGTACATCCCAGTCAGGCACAGTGGACGAAGGATTCAGAAGCGGGAACAGGCATCCTTGGAGCCCAAGTGCCTCTTCCCCGTGTGGGTAAGCGTAAAGACAAATGTAATTAAACTTGAATGCAAATTAAAATGGTTCAAACCAAACACTTAAAGACTCACCTCGGCAGCCTACTTGCTCATTCTTACCTGCTCATTTTTTCCACAGCCTCAACACAGGAAGGGACAGGTCCCCTCCAGGTGGCCCCAGGAAGTAAAAAAAGAGACAAGTCTGGAGACAGAGTCCAAACACTCGGGGATCAGGTAGGGGAACTGGAGGTCCAGAGATTTTCCTAGGCCACCAGCAAACTGATGGCATATTCAGAGTTAGAGTTTACGGCCATGGCTAGACAGCCCCACAGAGGACAATGAGCTATGACCATGGAGTGGTGCAACTGAACAGGCAGAAGGACCTAGTATCTGGCCAGGCCTCCTTAGAGGTCACTCCAGGCCCCGGTTAAGCCAACTCGGGCCTGGAAATACAATGTCCCCACTTCTTTACTGGACTAGGTAACACCCTGCTGCCTCCAGGAAGGTGAGAGACTGGGCGTGGGTACGTGCATTTGAGTGGGAGGGGTATTAAATTATTTCCTTCTCTTTCTCCCCATTTTTTGCCTGTGGTGCCAGGAATTGGTACTTTACACAGAGCTACATCTCCAGACCTTTTATTATTTTTTTATTTTGAGATAGGCTTTCCCTGAGTTACTGAGTTGCCTGAGCTGGACTCAACTTTGTGATCCTCCTGCCTCAGCCTCCCAGAGTGCTGGGATTACAGGCATGTGCCACCATGCCTAGCTAAATACAAGCATCTTCGAGGCTAAAAGCTTTCTGGCCCATGTATGGCCCGTCCCTGGGAACTTCTGCGTCCGTGTATCGTAAGGAGAGGTGCACTGCCTTAGCCAGGCTCTGTGGCTCACTGCCTAGTCTTAGGGGAGCTCCCAAAGGTCCTGTCCCTTGGCTGCACTGTCTGCAGAACTGGCTTTTAGGGCTGGTCTGAGGATCAAAGGAACTGATGCAGACAGCTCCTTCCCCCAGCCCAGTCGGCAGCAGCCCAGTGCTACACACAAGACAGCAGGAAAGGCACCTTCCCCACAAGCGCAGGCTCACACTGCTTTGCAGGACCCGGCTGTGCTCATCAGGAGCCAAGACAGAGCTTTCACACAGTAGGTGCTTACTAGCAGCCAGACCCAGCCAGCCCCCTGAAAGCTTTGCCAATGGGCCCTCTGGTTCCATTGAAAAGGGAAGTATGGCCTGGTGGGAGAAGGAAAATACAGTGAACATTGCGCTTTTGATCTATTCTTTTTCTGAGTAGAGAAGATCCATCTGCACCCACACGGAAGTCCAGCGGGCACCTGGCAGGGCCCAGGCATCCCAGTAGCAAATCCAGGGCAGGCCAGGGCCTGGTTTCACGTGCTTTGGGGACCCATGGAGCCAGCAGAAGCAGCCAAGGAAGGGTCCCCACCACTCAGGCCATCCCAAGGCAGCCCCTTGGAGTCCCTGCCAGGCCCCGGCCTGCGTCAGAAAGGCCCAGGACCCACGGAGATCAAGCTATTCCAATAGTAGAACACAAATCAGCCACCCTCGGCCCTGCCATTTGCCAGAACCAAATTCATGAGCCTCTGATAAATAATTCAGGCTTCTCCATCTGTGGAAAAGTTGGATTTGGCCTAATTTCTCTCATAAACAAAGAACATCATCTGCTCAGAACAGTAAAGTAGACACCTGTCAAATTTTTTTAAAAATACAGATTCCAGTGAACCTCATCCATTCCAAGCCTACGATCCTGGAGTCCAGATCACCTTTAGGGATCCAATGAACATGATTGGTTGAGAACACAAAGTCTAATTTGAGAAACTGTGGCCGGGCATTTGAGCCAATGAAGAAGAGGCGCTGTGTCTCACATGCTTCCATCAATGACTTAAACCCTGATGTGTGCACCTAACTGCAGCACTTACTGAAATCAGTCAGCTGATTTGTTTCTAAATAGGATTTCCTTGAAAAACAGGAGGGCAGGAAATACAATTCTTTAAAAATAGTTCTGAGTCCAGGTATGTGAGGTCAGGGTTCTCAGAGAAAGAAAAGCAACATTTAGAAGATAGATAGATAGATAGATAGATAGATAGATAGATAGATAGATAAAGGAATCAGCTCATGTGGTTGTGACTGGCATGTCTGAAATTATAGGGCAGGCAGGCCAGCTCAGGCACAACATGGTGCTGCAGTCTTAGGCGGAATGTCTTCTTCCTCAATGAAACTTCAGTTTTGCTTTTCAACTGATTGGATGAGGCCCACCCACATAATTGAGAATCATCTCCTTTACTTAGAATCAACTAATTGTAGATGTAGATTGAGATGTTACTCGCATCTACCAAATTCCATTGCAGCAACACCTAGATTAGTGTTTGATTGAATAACTCGAGTGCTAATGCCTAGCCAAGCTAACACATGAAACATCTCACCAATCTACCCCGATTTCTCTTGACATCTCTTCTCCCAGCTGGCCTATATCAATGAGGCTCATCTGCATAGGTGAGAGGCTGAGACACTCAGGGAGTGTCTGAGTCAGGACCAGGCTGAAGAAGATATGTGTGGGGACACTGAAGCCAGAGCTGAGTAGGTTTGCGCAGGATCATGTGGCTGGCTGGGTGGGCAAGAGTCTTCATGAGTCAGCCTTGCAGTATTCTCATCTGCAGCAGAAGGAACCACTGTGCCTGCCTCCAGGTCCTGAGCAATGTCGTGTGTTCCAGAGGTGTGGCTCTGTTTCACAGCAACCCTGGGATGTGGACAGTGACTGGTCGGTCTGTCTTGGGCATTCTGGGTTTCTGTAATTTGGAGTCTTCTAGACAAACTGTTTTCCAGCCTGTTCATAAAAGCACCCACAGAATACTTGGGTGTTGTTCATAAAAGCACCCACAGAATACTTGGCATTCTGGTAATGATCAACAAGTTTTTCTGAATGAAAAACAACTGTAAACATCTCCTGTGAGTTGTTGAGCTTGAGGACCCTATCTTCTGGCACAGTAGATATAATGGACGCTCAAGAAATGCTGATTGAGGTGGTCTCCCGGAGTGGGAAGAAGAGGACCAGCCTTCCCCGTGGGTGGGAAAACGCTAATCCCCGTGACACAGTCACATGTGAAGTGTGAGCAGTTTGAAATCTGTATGCACTCCAGTCTGCACATCCCCTGTGCCACCCAAGAGGATGTGGCTGGTCTGTTTTACAGGTGAAGGGTGTAACCTGGCAGACAAGATTTGTCCACAGTGGCTGGGCTCATGAGTGGATCTCCCAACCCTGTAAACACAGCGCCCCACCTGGGTGCTCCTTCTTTCTCGTGAGTCCCCACACCTTGGAGACGAAGGCTGGGGATTTCATGTAGTGTCTCTGACTGGTGCATGCTCCTGGCCCTCTCTTGACCTGCGGGTTTCCTTGGGAGGAACCTGGAGGATCTAGAAGGAGGGTGAGATGGAGAGAGCTGGCTTGTGCCCAGCTAGAGACACTCAGAGAGCCAGCCTTGCTGTCTCACTCCTGGACCATAGCAGGAGGCCTCCAGATTGACACCAGGTCTCCTCCTTAGGCTTCCCAACTTCAGAGCCAGGCCACAGAGCAGCCTGAGGACAGGGCCCACAGGCCTTGCTGGGTGATTCCTTCTCTCTGAAGATCACGATCCCAAATAGAACAGTTCTCCACCTGCTCATGTTGCACCAACCCATCTCTGAGGACAGCACTGTCACGGTCATTCCAGCCTCCTTCTGCCCACATCTCCAGCCCCCTCTCCCTTCTGACCTCCAAATTCCAGAACTTTAGAGGAGGAAGCAATTTGGCCTGGACTGTTATTAAAAGGGAATGAGAGACCAGCCTCCCAGGCCATAAAAGCTCTCCCTGCTGACACCCTCGTCACAGCGGTGGGCTGGCAGCTCTGTCCCTCACTTGTCCTCCCTGAAGCACCTGTCCTTCACACTCTGGATGGGCCCAGGCTCCCTTTACAGCCCCAGGGCCCCTTTACAGTCCTGTTGCTGCCACCACTGCCAGCCCAGCCCAGGCCCGATGGGCAGGACAGAAGAGGAGAGGCAGCCGATCATTAGCACCGAGGGCATGGAGGAGCCCCCGCTGGAGAAAGCAGAGCCAGTCTTGTGTCAGAACAAAGCAGAGCCAAGGAGCCCCTGGGGTCCGGGCACAGGATTCCTGGCAGGTGCAGCAGTGGAGACAGAGACTTGGGTTCAAGCTCCCACTCGGCTCTACCCCAGCTAAAACTGGGCTTCT
Source organism: Chinchilla lanigera (assembly GCF_000276665.1). NCBI lineage: Eukaryota > Metazoa > Chordata > Mammalia > Rodentia > Chinchillidae > Chinchilla > Chinchilla lanigera. Next base: position 23,738,991 of record NW_004955402.1, on the reverse strand, counting down.
TCTCTGATGAAAATGCCAGTGACACCACCCCACCAGTGTATAGTCACCGTTATTGACAAATAGAGTATGCCGGGAGATGTCACCAATCAGGCAGTGTTTTCTCACTGTGGGCCTGGTGTGGGGGCTGCACCCTTGCATAGTGGAGGAGGAAGTTGTGAGAAGAGTCCCACCCTCAGGACTGCCCAGGGCTCCTCAGTGCACAATCTGCACATTCCCAACAAAGCCCTCTAATGTGCAGGTGAAAAAACGAAACCTAGAAAGGACAGGTGGCCTCCCAGGGCTACACAGATGGTCTCGCCCCTGCCAGCTGCAGTCTCCAGTAAAAACTCCAGGCAGGAAGCTCTGGTTCTGTCCTGCCCAGCATTAGGCACTGCACAGGACCCTGCAAATCTCCCTCCGCCAGTGAGGGGTCTGCCAGAGCTCCCTGTGCACAAAGCCAGTGGGCTCTTAAAACAGAGGCATGAGGGAAGGTCTGTAGACACTGCACTGCCAGGCAAGGAGCAGGGACAGCGGCTGTGAGTGGCAGAGAGGAGGGTGGCAGGCCTTGTGGCACCTGGCAGGGGCAAGGGTGTTTGGGAAGCTGGGGTGACGGGACAGTGGGGAAGACATGGGCTGAGTGAAGTTGGTCAGAGCCCCCACGCTCACCCGGGGCCCAGCTGCCAGCACGGCAGGCACACCCAGTGCACCGCACAATGAAGACATCCCGCCCCAAGGCTGTGCCTCCAGAGACGGAATCCTGGCTCTTGCTACTTTAATTAAGAAAAACAAAAGACATGAGCAGGGCGAGTCTGCCTGCGAGATGCTAGGGAGGTGGAGCCGATGGGTTCTTGGCTTCCTCTTAGAAGCTGTCTGCAAGGAATGCATGTGGTAGTTTGGCCAGGCTGTCAGTAAGCCTGAGGTTAGGGGTTCACACTCCACAAGTAGCAGGGCAAAAATGCAAAGCCCTCATCTCAGACTGATCCCATCCACCTACAAAAAGTCACTTAGCTCCGTCCAGCCACTTGCCTCATCCACGCTGTACATGCACTCGGCATTTGCTGAGCACCTACTATGTGCGACGCTCAGTGCAGAAGACACCGCAGTGAACCCCACAAGCTCCTTGCCCTCAGAGCTGTTTTCTTCTCCATTCCTTACCCATGGCTCCCCTTGCTTATACTCATGTTTTTAATCTTTCCAGAAGTCCATTCACAGCCACCATCTTGAGTCATGTTCTTACTAGCCAAAAATGTACAGATGGAAAAAGGGCAGTGCAGCTAAGACAGCAATGCGAATCTCACTCCTCAAGCCTTGTGGCACAGTCTGTACTGACACAGGCTAGCGGATGACACTCAGGGAGCTGCACGAGAATACCGGAACCAGGCGCCAGGGTGACCTGAGCCCCTGGGGGTCACACTCTGCAAGGTCATGCAGATGTATCTCAGCTGGTTCCCCAGGAAATATAAGAAGTCAGAAGCATTGTCTTCTTATACTTGTGGTTGGAGAGAGAGTTCACCTGCACAGGCAAGCCAAGATCCAGCTGCTAGATGGATTTACCTAGACAGACCAGAAAAGGGAGAGGTGTCCGAAAGAGGACCCGTAGAGAACAAAGATGCTGAGGGTAAACTGCCAGATAAAATCACTGGAGTGCGTGAGGGGAGCAGGTCCTCACGAGGGCAGGATGTAGGTTGGAATAGGGAGGGCTGGATGGGTAAGTCCAGCTGGAGAGGTCTGGTAGGGCCTTGGACCACAGGCTGGGAAATTCACAACTGACTCCAGGTGCCCTGGGGACCTTCAGAGCCTGATTTCAGCCTCCTTTCTCCTCCAGCCACTGTGAGCAAGCATCAAAAGTGGGTCTGGTCCTAGTGTGTGCTGTTCAGAGTCCTCATACCCTGGTGAGCAGGGCTGACCCTCAGCCAGCCAAGAGTGCAGTTGGACTGGCCTTTGGCACCCCCCACTAGTTAAAGGAATCGGTCCTCCCAGGCAGGAAACCATCAGGTGACAGATTCACACTGTGAGACGAGGACCCCTTACTGACCTTAGCGGGGGTTGATGTTTTACAAGAGGAGCCCAGAAAAGAGCTACTAATCTGAGAGCAACAGACGGCTAACAGTGGACACCAGGACACTACGGCTCACTGTCTCTGCGTATCTGTGAGCACTCCGGTGCACGCACAGTGTGGACACACTGAGGGGAAGGGTACAGCAGCCAGTAAGGGCTGCAGCTTGCAAGAACCTAGCAGGAGCACAGGGAACCTGACCAAAGGAGAGCAGGAGGGACTGGCAGGAGAAGCGCACCCAAAGTGGCTCCAGCCCAGGCCACCAGTCCTAAGTTCCACAAGAAAGGTGCAAACAGGACTGCAGAAGGGTTGCGAGTAGCAGGTGTTCCATAGAGGAAGTGCCCAGAGAGGGCATATTTACCCTCCGGAAATAGAGGGCTGGGCCGGGGAAGATTCAGAAACCCTGTGGCCATGGGGCTCGAGACTTCTCCCATTGAGGACTGTCTCTGGGGGGACAGGGAATGGAGGCTGGAGCTGGGGCCAGAGACAGGCCTACCAGCGAAGGAATCGTACTAGGAGGGGCCACACAGCTCAGTCCTGAGAGATGACCCACCTGCCACCTCAGGAGCAGGCCAGGGACCTGCCCCAGCTTAGGAAGAGTGGACCACAGACTTTGGGGCCCTGAGACAGAAAGCCTGCCTGCCCGGGTGGCTCTGTCGGCTCTGCCCCCTCCCCACATCTGTCTGCAGTGGTGGTGGAGGGGATGCTGAGACTGCCGTGGGAAGGCCAGGCACCGTGTTATTGAGACATCTGTGTCTCTAATGAAAAGTTACCCGTTGCCGGGCAGGGGAGAGACACAAATCGTTATGAATCAATTTAGCTCTGGCCAACCATCTGCCCCGGCCTCGCGTGGGGGAGCTGCGCCCCGCGGCAGGGAGGGGCCGGTGCGGTGGGTCGGCTCCTAGCTGGGCCTTGGGTCTGGACGCGCGGCCAGGAGAGGACCGGAGCCCACCCACGGGGTGCTGGGCCCAGGGCAACCCCAGGCCTGGCCAGCGCAGACGCCTGCAGTGCCGCGTGGGTTTCCCAGAGGCGTAGATCGGGTCTCGCTGAAGGCCAGCGGCTCGGTGCCTCGTGTCCGGTCCATAGCGCCCCTCTCCCCGCTCTGAGCTCTGCCTCGCCCTCTCCGACCCGCGCGGTCCCAGAGGGGGAGGCGGTAGCGCAGCCTCAGCTCCGGCCTCTGTCACCGCTCGGTTGCCATGGAGGCCGCCCCGCCCCCGCCGCGCGTCCCCTAGCATCTGCCGCGGGCCCCTCCCGCGGGCCTGGAGCCCAGCGCCGCCCGCCCGGAGGAACGCGCCAGTTGTCGTGCGCGCCCTGCGGCCCCCGACAAGCTGGCAATTTGTTGTTGTTTGTCGAGTGCTTTTGTCATGCAAATCCCAGAGCCAGCCGCTGGCGCTCGCTCGCTGCAAGGGAGGTGGGGTGTTTCTGCCTTTTTTCCCCCCTTGGCCTTTGTAGTTGAGAGCGTTGGTATTCCTTACAAATTTTTTAAAGCCACAAAAAAAGAATATCTCTTATTTAATTTCATTTGGCTTTAGCATTTGTGGCTCCCCAGCGCACCCCACCCCACCCACAGTCAAAGCTTGGGGAGGTTGGGGGCCTCTCTGGTAAGGAGCTGAAGAAATCTCCCCAGATGGGTAGGTGCGCGAGCCACCAACACGCAGGCCACCACCATCCCTCCTGTATCCCTCGGGTGTGAGACCTCAGGCTGATTGTAAAGCACCCCCACTCCCGTAGGCAATGAGCTCCCTGCAGGACTTTGGGCAGCCCTAACAGACCTAGACCCTGATGCCCAGAGGGCTGGTTCTTCAAGAGGTCCGAGCCACCCCTGCACAAGTCCAGGTACAGCTCCTCGTGAGGGTGGAAGCTGGTCCCTCACTGGTTCCTTTGTGCCAGATTCCCATGATAGACAGGGACAGAGCTGGTTTTCCAAAAAGAATTTTGGTGAATTCTTGGCAAAACCTAACAACCCCTAGATAGCAAAGACTCTCCCCTTTGTGAAACCCTTAACCACTGTCACATTTCCATGAACCTGACTGGCTTCAGGCAAGTCCCAGGTATGGCCATCTAGCAGGCCCAGGGTGGCAGCAAGACACAGGGTCATAATGGAGAGGAGCAGGGCCGTCTTCCCAAGCAAAACCAATGACCAACTGCAAACTCCAGGCAGTAGAAGCTGACGCAGGCTTGGCTGTGGGTGGCATTCTAAAGCCCCTCCAAGTGAGTATCATGGGCCTGGCTGGACGGGCATCATGAGTCAGAGTCCCCGCATAGTGAAGGAGCTGTTGCTGCTGGACTCACAAAACCAGCTCAGAGCGCTTCTTTAGAACCAGCCAGTGCTGGGGAAACCTTTTTCTTTCACTTTCTTCACCACCATAATGAGTAGGCAAGGGCATGAGTAGCGAAATCGTCACAGAAAAACTTTGCTGAAGAGAAGTCCAATGTTTAATGAGCACCGACTATGCTCTGGCCATGGCACTAGGAATCAGGTCATTGAAACAAGTAAGGGAGGCCATGGCACCCTGGGAGAGACAGACACACAAACAGATCACACAAAGCCGAGACCTGATAGGGAGTTGTGCCAGCCTGGAAGACAGGACCTTTTGCTTGTAGTGGTGCACTTGAATGAACACAGGCTGTTCTAGCACACGGGAACTTGTCAAGCACCACCTGAGCCAGAGGGTTCAGAGTGGGTGACACAGGCTGCTGCTGAGATGCAGGACTTCAGGCCGGTGAGAGCTGCCTGCCAGGGGATGCCAGGCCAGTTCCAGCGGGCATGGGTGTGAACGCAGATCCTAGAACAGGGGTAGATTTGCCTGAGGTTACCTCTGGTTATCCTAAATGATTAAGGGAATATTTGGGGTCTCAGACCCTCTGCCCCTCTCAGGAAATAAATGTAATTTAAAATGTGACTTAAATTGCCAGGAAGCCTGTCTCCCTGCCAGCTGCTTATGTTTAGTCTCTGCCACCTCCAGGCTAAGTTTCAGGCCCCCTCCCCAGGTGGTCCATCCCCTCCCTTCTCCCACACCCCTTATCGGGTAGCACCCGAAACCAGCCAGACCAGACCAGACATGACTGAGGTGAGCAGTCTCCTACGTTTGGGGCCACTGTGACAGCTGAGAAAGGTACAAGGCCAGGGACATCAAGGAGGACCGCTGGCCCTCTCCCTGCAGCAGCTGCCCCTTTGCTCTATTCCATTAGCATTGATCAGACTGGGTCAGGGGGTGGCCAGGCCTGCGGCAGGCACTTGGAGCTTTCATGATGACTAATGGCCATGCCAGTGGCACCCCTACCAGCCCCCATTCCACCCAGCTCCCTCCCACTCATGGTGTTTGTTGCAGTTGTCAGTTTACTCATTCGTTCATTCATTCACTCATTCACTCGTTTATGATACACCAAGTCCCACAGACTTCTCCTCCACCCCCTGCTAAATCCTGCTCATCTTTGCCAGGCCCCCTCCAACTAAAGCACTGACTGGCCCTCTCAATCAGCCTTACCTTACCTACAGTCTGTATGCCCAGAAGAGGGAAAAGAAGAGAAACCTCAGTGACTGCCCTCAGAAAGGTCTCTGTACCTGGGGAGAGAAGACTCAGGCGCACAAAGCTATTAGGAGAAACTACCCAGTCTCATTATGGACAGGAGAGGACTTGAGTGACAGAGCTGCCAGTCCTCTCATCCCTGGGGGTTTTAGGAGATTTCAGGGGTGTCCTGGAATGGAGAAGAGGAAGAATCAAGTAGAGAAAAACAGCCACACTCCTTTGGGCACCTCCATAACCCTCTCCAGAGGCTCCCGTGCAGCACACGCCCATGGAATATATCAGTTGCACACATGGGCAAGAGGAGCTTAGCATCTCTGAGGACACCATGGAGGCAACAGGTCAGCACAAGCACAAAGGCACAGTGTCAATGGGGCTGGCAGACAGCTGCTGCTTTCTCACTCATGGGTGGAACAGGGCACAGTAAGGCTCCAAGTCCTGCATAGGAGGAATCTGGATCCCCATAACAGTGCCTGGTTGCACCCCTGAAGGATCTGTGGCATATGTATGAGTATGAGGGACCCAGGCTGTCTCCTGGCAGTCTTTGGGTGAGGCAGCCAGGTGTCATTCTGCGTCTGGGTGGCTGTGGCTCCACCATGCCTGATGTGTGCGGGAGGTGTGGTGTTTTGCTGATCCATTGGAGGCTGCGCTCATCAGTGTGTCTCACTATGGAGGAAGGTGTGCCCAGGTGCACATGGATGTAGGGCAGAGCAAGCTGTGGGTTTCAGGGAGGTGTCCATCCTGGGGAACCTTTCTGGGTGAATGTGCTTCCCCTACACACCCAGAGGTCCAGCCTTGGTGAGCAATCATAGCCCAAGCCCTCCTGCACACACTTTTAATCAGTTTGGTGCTTTTTTGTCAAGAAGACAAGCTATTTGCTTCCTGAGAATCAGATGGTGATGGATGAAATATAGGGAATAATTAAATTAGCAGTGTAATGGTGGTGCAAGCCTCAATTAAAAAAATATTTCCATTGTCATAAAGTCTGGCCATAAATTCTAGGAGCTCTACGTTCTGGTGTCTTGCCGTGCTTGGTAGCTAGACTGACCACCCTGTGGATGTGGGCTCTGACCATAACTGAGGAGCCCCAGAGCAAGCAGGGATGCTTGAGAGAGACACTGCTACCATACTTTGAAGCCTCTCCTACCCAGTGCCAGTTCTCAGTCACATCTGAGCAAGATAGGATCACACTGTGAGCTTCATCTGGCACCACCCTCAAGTCTCAGGCGTGTCTCCTGCTCTCAGCCTAGTTCATGTGTCTCCCTCCCTGTTTCCTTGCACTTTGGACAGACCACCAGGAGTGCAGGTGGGGCACCTCCTGCCCTTCTGCACCAGCAAAGGATGACAGCCCGCTCTGGAGGTGCTGGGTGGGGGACCTTGGCAGCCCTGAGTGTCCTCAAGAGGTCTGTGGAGAAAAAGCGGTGGTGCCTGAGCACACAAGCACCCAGGAAATCCCTGGCAATGGATTGACTGACTGATGGCCCTAGGCCACCATGGGGTGAAGTCTCTGGGACAGGAGAGCCACCTAGATACAAATGCTGTGATGTCCAAGGCAGAAGCAGAGGGTGCTTCAGAGCAGGGGGTAAACAAGAAGAATGATGGGGAAAAGGGGAGGGAGACCATGTTTGTGAGGCACCTGGCGCTCCTCAGGAGGCCTTCCAAATGAGGGGACTCTGGAGCCTCCCTCCAGCAAGCACTTACTGCAACAACTTCTCATCCTATGGCCCATTATGCTGTGAATTACAGCAACAGACCTAAAAGGGTTTGGTTGCTGCCGTGAGCTCATTAGTAACGGAGAGGGGCCCCATGCAACAGGAGTGTTGGAGAGTGAATGAATGATGCCAGGGTTAAGTCTGGGCCAGGCCTCAGCTGATGCTGAGGAAAGAGAAGGGAGGAATTGCGGGAGGGTAGAAAAGGAGGAAGCAGACAGAGAAGGAGAGGATGGAGGAGAAGCAGAAGGGAAAAGAGAAAAGAGGAGAGGAAAGAGTTGGAGTGGCAGACAGAAGCCAGTGGGTGGGGAGAGGAACAGCATTCCCACCCCCTGTCTCCTTGTATGCAGCTTCTGGCATCCTTGGGATCAAGCCTGACTAGTATACCCAGGTCAGCAGTGACCTCTCATCCTTACCTTTCTTTCCTTTTTCAGAGAGGCTTTCTCTCAACCTTCAGTCCCTCTTCTCCTCCATCTTCTGCAGCATTGCACTAGAGCAGGGAGGTGGCAATGAAGACTTAGAGGGCCACAGAGCATCTTGAGCTGGAGGAGGGTCTGGACAGATACCAGGGAGAAAGCTGGCTGACCCTGAGCCCAGTGCTGGCTCTGGAATAAGCCTCGGTTCTGCTCAGCCCTGAGAATGCTCCCTGCTCATGCCTCTTTGCTAGCCTCAGCTATGGACACTTGGGACACGATGGGCTGGCTCCAAAATCTATTGGGATTTGCTCACTTGGGCAGCACATGTACAAAATCTATTGGGATTAGAGTTGGAAGGAGCAAAGTGTTGGTTGGAAACCAGACCGTGTTAACGATCTGCTCAGGAGGCTGCAAAATAGGTCCAGCACACAAGGATGCTGCTGGGACAAAGAGCCTGGAGCCTAGGTGAACCCTGCACTCCCTCTCACCCCTCAAAACCAGAAAAGGCTCAGAGAAGAGTCCTGGGCTCAAAGAAGAGTCCTGGGTTCAGAGTCCCTGGGTTTGTCCACAGAGATTAGAAAGAATTACTGAATCCCGTCATCTGAGGGGATGGACACTACCCAGCTGGGACCTGGCTCCAGCTTGCATCAACGTCTTGGAGCTCCTGAATTCTGGTGAAGGTCCTGAGGGGACTTGGAGGTGAAGCAAGGGATTAGCAGCTTTGGTTCCATGCACCCAGCCTCATCCCCAAGGCAGACACCAGCCAGGACCCATGGTTAGGATCCAAAGGCTCTGCCATCCCAGAGGCCTGAGCAACAAGGCCTGGCCCAGAGGCCTGAGCTCAGCTCCACTGTAGGGCTTGGCTGACCCAGTCCCACCCTCTTGGGTGCCCCTGGTTGCTGGCAACTGATTATAGGTAGGAGACCAGGAAGAAGGGGTAGCCTCCAGGTTTCTGCTGAGAAGTGTTGGGCACAAAGTAATGCCCAAAGCAAGAAGCAGAGGACCATAGGGTCATCTTGGCACATGAGCTGCTAGACTCTATACCTCCTTCAAGGAGCAAAGTAACACCCACAGCCCCTGCAGAGACCAGCCAGGGCTGGGGAGCCGTGCAGCAGTCTCACCCTGGGAATCATTTTCCTAATGCCACCACCTCCAGCTGAGAGTCAGACAGCCCCAGGACCGGATGAAATACACAGGCTGCCATTTTTTTCCCGTTGATGGCTTCTTCTCCAGGTCACTGAGAGTACAAACTTATCCTATAGAAGCCAATAAAACCTTTTTTAATGCAAAGAGGATTCACAGAACCCAGCTCTGCACACACCCTGCAGTGTGAGAACAAAGTGAAGAGGGGAGCGTTTAGTTGAGAGTTTCCTCTTTGAAACCCTACAGGGGAAACTATTCAGGAAAAGAGAAACTATTTAGGACCATAACAGTTAAAGATTATTGAGAAAGGGACTGAATTGTACCTAGGTGTTTGTTTTTTTTTTTTCCTTTATGGGCTTCTTTTATCAGACTTTCCAATCTCTCATTTAATGGCGCCATGTTCAAGTTAATTTAATTCAATCAAAAGTTCTCTTTTGACTTTTTCTAAGGATAATTAGTGGGGAAGTATGTGTTCCCTCTCTCAGTTAATGGTGTCATCATCGGCACTGTCGCCAAATCAGGATAGTGCAGCACCAGCCGCACCGGAAGCCACCTCACGCATCCCTCATCCAACAGTGCAGCCCTCCCCTGCCTGCCTCTGGCCTGGCCTGGCCTATCTCATGCCTCTATGCTGGGCCCTCTCCCACCTAAAGGCTCTCATCTTTCATGCCTCTAACTCAGAACAGCTTCTCCAAACATAATTCACTCCTGCCATTCTCCTGGGTAGAACCCCTCAGTGGCTCCATGCATCCTGCAGGCCATCACAAGGCATTAATGGCCTATTCTAGTGGCCTATCACGGCCCTGCTGAACAGCCCAGAACCTCCTGTCCTCCCAGGAACTCTCTTCTTGTGACATTGCCTCTCACCCCTCTTTCCTCACCACTTGGGTCCTCCACACATTTTGGCATCTTTGTTCTGTCTGCTAAGCTTCCTGTCTTCACATGGACACACAAACTTCCTACAAAATCCTATTCTCTCTTTACTTACCTCATTCTAATATCGCCATCTGTGTGAAGGCTTCTCTCTGCGTTAATAATTTCTTTTCCTTAGTTTCCTAAACATTGCATTTCAATGTATATCTCATGATAATGTCATTCTCTTTGTACATCTGTACAAAGAGAGCAGATACACTTTGCAGAGGGCCAAGAGAGGGAACAATGGACCTGGAACATAAAAGCGGGTCAATCAAAATAGTAAAAAAAAAAAAAAAAAAAAAAAAAAAAGAAAACGATTGGTATATGAATACATGATCTGAGGATAATACGCCTAAAACAAAAAGGATGCCGTACGCCAAGGCACACATCACCACCTAGTGGCAATATTCAGAATTGCAGGGTTAGTTTTGTACCTTTTCCCCAAATTTGCTTTATATAATTGGGTAGATATCAATTAATGAATAGAAATTTAAGTAAGATACATGTAACAATTTAACAGAACCCTATAACCTAATTTCTTTCAGTTTTCCTCAAGTTCATCTTTGAGTCATTCCATCATGAGGCTGATAAAGAAATTAACCAACATATGCATAATACAGTTGAATGTTAAATACATACTTATGACATACTAAATTCTCCTATACTGCAATTATGAAGAACCTTCCAGAAACTTGTTTTGTATGTAAAAAAGTGTTAGAGTCAAATATTCAACTCAATATAAAATAATAAGAAACATTTGTTTGTGGGCAGAGACTGCTTTTCCTTTTGCTAAGGAGTGATTTTTAGCTATAATGTAACTGAGCTGAACAAATAAGTCACCTTTTAACACATGAGGAGAGATAAATACATGTTAAGTGGGTAAAACATTACTATTGCATGTTTTCTAAATCTAACTTTTGATGTGCTAGTAAATGTTCACTTGGATGTTATGAGTATAACACCTGTACAGATCAGGCTGGTCATTTCACAGACTTGTGTGAAGATTAAGTATGTTGATTGATGAGAATACTTTGGGAATCTATATATTGAAAACAAGCCACCAACGTTATCCCTGCCAAGTACTAGAGAGAAGAAACCACCCTGTGTACCTGGAAGAACAAGATTTGCACATGAAACAATTAGAAAAACAAATCTGTAGGTGTGTAGCACATTGTCATAGGGAAAACTTTCTGACAAGATGGCAGAGTGCTCCATGCCCAGGGTAGGGTTGAAGAATACACCAAATTAGAATAGAGCCAGTCAGCAGGAGGGTGATGTGGGTTGGGGGGACCTGGGAGACACTGGCTCAGCTGACAAAGCAGTTTACTGGGAGGACAATCTAAGCCACTGCACTCATCAGTTCTCCCCACCCCTTCATTTTATTTTGTACTGAGGATTGAACCCACGGCCTTATGCATGCTAAGTGCACCACACTGAGCTACAGTCCCGTCCCAATGCTACTTCTCTCAATGTCCCTATCCCTGCTGCCACTACCCCTGCCAAACCCATTAGAGATGATCGCATGTTGTCAATCAAAAAATCAGACAAACAGCTGACAAATGGGTGCATTTACAGAAGCAAAGGGAGAAAAGGTTTGGAATAGAGACTGACCAAGCAAATAATTCTATACACACAGTGAGTTTAATGGGGACATGTGAGCTCATGAAGGAGCATGGGGGCCCGGGGACAGCCAGAGATAGGGATCACCTTTCTGGATGGCCTGTGAGGAGAACAAGCTCTGGTCCAGAGCAGAGAGCAGAGTAAATGGGTTGGGAGGTGCTTCTCAGCATTCCGGTGCCCCAAGGTGCCCATTACTGTGAGTGGGACGACAATGGCCATTCTGTCCCACTGAAGCAACCCATGCTGCCCCCTGTTGATTTCTCCCAGGCACCTCAGTTGCTCTGCTTCCTAAGACCACCACACCCTGTGGGCTCAGGCTTCTATAGCATCCTGTTTTCCTTGCATGATCCTACGGTGGCCCCCGGGGACCTCAAGGCACAAGTAGGGGCCGGAGGCCAGCATCCTAGGCAGACCAAACCTGTTGAGCAAGGGGCCTCCCAGTTTCGCTGCTGCAGATTGGCTGGGGTCCTTGTCTCCTTTTCTGGATGGGCCAGAGGACCCCTGTGGGAGTCCCATCCTGCATCTTTCCCCACCTGCATCCTCCCTCCCCAGCCCCTATTCCCAGCCCCACTGCCTCCCTCTCCAGAGCTGAGGCCAGCCTGAAGACAGATATTAATGTGCAAATTAGCACAACCCGACTGGGTCCAGATTGCCACTTAGAATTTGCATATTAATAAATGTTTTTGTGACAGCATTTAGCAGCTCAGGAAGGACAGTGAGTCTCTCCTCCCCCACCCCATAAGCGAGATAAAGAGACTGGGGAAGCCAAACTTGTCCCCCTCCCACCAGCCAACCTGCACATTTCCTTCCATTAATCGCACTCTCCCCTCTCCCTCTCTTTCTCTTTCTCTTTCACCCCCATATTGAGCATCTCTGTCTAGTCTCACAATTAGCCAAGGATGAGACAGGACAAGCTCAGCACCCTGCCAGGCAGTCGGTGTCAGGGTGTCTGGAGGGAGACGAAGGTGCCAGCTGGGCCCCCACACAGGGCAGATGTGGTGGGCTTCGGGAGAACTTGTGCTTTCCTAGGATCCTGAGGCTCAGTTGTCTTCCCAGCCAGGAAGTAGAGGGGCTCTGAAAAAAGCAAGAGCCCTGAACCCAGTGTCAGGAGCCCTGGCCTTGTCATGGCTCAGCCCTAACTTATACAAGACCCTGCAACTCTTTGGTCCTCTTTCTCCTCTTCTGTACAGTAGGGTTAACACCTGATTCCCTGCTTCACAGGACTGTCATGGGGATCAAACAAGAGAACGGATGTAGATGTGCTTTGCAAAGCAAGGAGTGGTTTACAGATGCCGCCTGGCATTTGGCATGGGAGGAAAAATCCTGGGGCTGTATATTACAGACTTCTGTATTATACATGAACCATCTGGAAATTAAGTATTATGTATAATAGAGTTTTCAGCTGGCTGAGGACGGCCTCCTTCCAGCATCAAAACTTTTAAACTTTCATTTTAACTGCTTGGAGGGTACATCTTCCTAAAATGCAATCCACGTGATCCGCGATCTTATTCACTGTGGAAACCTGTGTTTCTCCAGATCCCACTTTGTCCTCAACCAGGGAGGTGCTGGCAAGAATGCCCAGGAGAAGAGGGCTGTTTTCTGCTCCTGCTGTCATTCTGTGGCTTCTCGCTTTGCCCAGTGGTGGCTGCTGTCCTTGGCAGCCCCAGCCTCTCTGAGCTCTTCTCGGCCCTTCTGATTAAATCAGTGGCCATTCAGCTCTAAAGATGGAAACCAGAACAGCTAAGCTGCACCAGCGAACTCGGGAGGGTACGTGGGCCACACACGGGTCACACACAGGACCCTGGCGCTCACCTTTCTGTGGAGAGAAGCAGCGTGTCCGTAAACTAGCAGTTAGAAGCCCTAGAGTGGATTTTCCATGAGCAAAGTACGTAAGAGTTTTAATACATGGACCGTAAACATTTTACATTTGTTGACTCAATGAAGGGATTAATAAGCCTTAGGGGCCTTTATGACCTACTTCCTGTTCTGTGTTTGGTTATGTTCTGGAGAGGGAACGGCTTGCTTGCTAGTTTCCTTAAAGACAGCAAAGGCCCTTCATATGCACATTGTGCCTGCAGGAGGTCACCCACTTTTGCCCACATTGAAGGGATGAAAAGGACCCTGGAGACTGTGGGCCAGCTGGTACCCCTCCTCTTGCACCCAGGCTACAAGGTAGAGGAGCAGGAGCCTAGGGCTGGATTTGCCACAGGTAGGACAGGGTCTGCTTTTCATATGGGCCAGCTGTAGGGCTGGGGTGAGCAAGTCTGAATTTCTCTGAGCCCATGTGTCCCAGTCCCTACAAAGGGCTCCTTCAGGGAGAGGCTGAGCAGAATGACGAGAGCACACTAGGCAGCAAACCTGCACAGGTCTGACTGCTGATACCAGCTCTGAGCCCCCCACAATGGGGCCCCAACAAGCCATTAACCTCTCTATGCCTTGAGTTGCCCATCTATAAAATGGGATGATAACTGTCTTCATCTCATCACTGTAAAAGATGACCTCTGGGAACAAATGCCAGGCATGTAGAACAGTCAGTGCTGGCATATAATAAGTTCTACATAAATATTTGTAGGGTTTTTCTAAGTTAAAATTTTGTTTATTATACTGGACCTATTAATTTTTATACTTGTTTGACACTGGGAAACAGAAGGCCTCGTGAATACTAAGCACATACTTTACCCCTGAGCCACACCATCTCTAGCCCCTCTGTACCATTCTTTAAAGATAATTTTTGCGTAGATTTAATATATAAAATATGATAATATGCATATATAGCAAAATAGTTACTATAGTTAAACAGACAATTATATCCATCAACTCAAGTTACCCCCGCACCCACCCTGCCATAGCAAAAGCAGCTGTAATCTATTCATTTAGCACAAAAAGTCCTGAACACAATACACTAATACTAAATAGACTCCTGGATTTGTACTTGAGATCTCCAGAACGGTGAAAGTCCACTGCTTTTCTTTCAGCTTTAACTTCCTTCCTAAGTGGATTTCACAGTGGCAAGATTTAGTGTTCAGAGCGGGCTGTGTGTCCGAGCACCTCCCCTCAAGCCTAGAGCACATGTGGGGCTCTCTCTGCTCCCCTGGGTTGCCCACACACACACTGGGGCCATCAGAGAATATTCAGCCAGTCTGTCTGTGATGGAGAGCTCACGCTGACCCTGTCTTGTGAATTCTTTGGGACCGCAAAATCCAGGCCCCGCAGGAGAGCAGGTTGGAACCCAACAAGAAACTGAGCCTTAGCTCCGATGCAGCAGGAATCTGTGAGGGTCTCTCCACCCAGCACCTCAGCTGTAAGACCTCGTCTGAGCTCAGCAAAACACCCCAGACTACAGATCCTGGTCTGGGCAGTGGGAGGAGGTGGGGAAGGATAGGAGGCACCATCAGAGACCTCCTTCTACTTCAAGGCAAGACTGGTTCCTGTCCTAAAAGAATGCACCTGTGACAGTGCTTTCAGTCCCTACCCTACAGCACTTGCAAGACTCCCACCTCGGTGAACCATCTGCCCCCAGAAGCCCAATACAGTGTGATGCCGTCTCAACATCCCCAAGTTCAAAGCCCAGAGCCAGGAAAGTGAGCCAAGCTAAGAGGAAGAGTCTCATCCAGGTGTCCCTTGGAGTGCACCTGCTCCAAGAAGCCTGCTCTGATTTTGTGACACACCTGTCTGCTAGAATCACTACATTCTTTACTTCAACATGGGCCCTTAAATGGTAGGACTGGACCTTATTTCAGCACTAGCACAGGGCCTGACATCCAGTAGGGCACTGGAGGGTGGATGGATGGATGAGTCAGTGGATGGATGATAGAGGGGGGCTGGTTGGGTGACACGTAGATGGTAGAAAGGAGAATAGATAGATGGAAGGATGGATGGTGGATGGATGATGCAAGGCAGAGGGACAGACCATGGAGAACTGGGAAGTGGATGGATAAATAGATGCGGGAGTGGTGGGTGATCATTGTAGAAGAGTGACAGGAGAGTCAGAGGTCTGAGCAGAGAAGAGGACATGACTGTAGAGTTGGGTAAGGACGAGTGGGCACAGACTGGGTGGGAATAGTAGGGAGAGACTGTGGCTCAGACCTTCTCCTGCAGCCCAGGAGAAAAGCCCTCAGCGCTGCATTCACCCCTGAATTCGAATCAAAGACAGGATTGGGCAGGAGGGTAAGAGCAACAAGCAGAAAGGAACCTCAAATTCTGGCTATGGCTGTTACAAATGCAGGCAAGAGTCCTGGTCTCTAATCCCTGAATCCTTTTGGAGTGGGAGGGAGGGGCCCAGACCAGAAGGGAGGCCACACCTGTGGGCTCCTAAGAGCCAGGCATTTAATCCACCCTGTGCCTCTCTCCGGTGCCATGGCTGTGCACATAGCGAGGGGCATGGTGCTACCAGACCTCTCAGTACACAAGCTCTCTCTCAGGAGACCCCCTCCAGCACAAGCTGGAAGTCTGCCCCCGCGTCTGACCTTCATCTCACTTGGTGCAGGTGTGGGTGGGGAAGCAGAGGAAGCCCTGCCAGAGGCCACAGAAGACAGGTCTTAGAATTTTTTAGAAGTTCTCTAGGGTGAGGAGATATTGAAAGACTTTTCTGGCCTCAGTAGGACCCCAGATCTTACCTGCTTATTCAGGAGCAAAGGACTGTACTTTTTTTCTCGTGGCCTCTTATTTGTGATGCCAGAGCTGGCCATTATGGAGGTGATTAAATTTAAAGACACTGCAGTAAACTCCAGCCTACAAAAGGCAGCCAGCATCATTAACACATAATTGGAAGCTAAGCTTAATGAGGTAAGAGAGAAAAAAATCAGATCCACAGTCCCCACAGTCTAGGGCACATCCCCACCTCAGCCTTCATACCTGTCCTCAGTGGAACCCACCATTGGCCAAAGCCAACCCGTGGCCAAAGCAGGAACGAGGGTGAAGACAGCTCCTGCCCCAGGGAGCTCCCCCTCATCCATCCTGATTGCCAATCCTCCCCTCCGTGCAGCTCAGAGTCACAGAGCGCCCGTAGATATGGCTTAAGTCAGGCCTTGAGAAGACAGAGGTCAACAGCTGGACATGGCCATGCACTTGGCCATGCACATAGCTAAAGTCTGCTGGGAGACAGATCCCAGCCAAGATAGGATGAGGAGAACTGGACCCCAGGCGATGAGGAACAGACAGCTTGGACACCAAGACAGGATGACCAGGGAAGGCAGAGAAGAAGCAAGGTTGGGTCTCAGGGGAGATATACCAGCCTTGCAGACAGCAAAGGATGAACCAATGCCACCCGGAACTAGGAGCTGGGGGCGTTGGCTGGCTAGGGCCCCCCAGGCCTTCCTGGCTCCTCTGTACTGCCCCTAGCCATCCTTGGGGAGCAGTGTACCTCCAGCTGTTCCTTCCCCTATGAACTTGGGCACACCTCCCGGGTGTTGACACTAGTCCCGCCTCCTAGACCTTCTTTCCTTACATTTGCGGGTTTTAATAAAACCCTAAGAAATGAAAGCATGGCTCGCCCCCAAGTGCCATTTTCGTTTAATTCTGGGCTTATAATATATATGTGTTTACTTCGTGGCAATGAATGCTTCCGAGGGACTGGCTCGTTGCGCGTGTTGTCTGATTTATTTCCTCTCGAAGCTCCAAGAAGAATGTGGTTGTTAATAACAATAATGCCGCCCATCTTACAGCACTCTCTGCTTTTCGAGGCATTTTAAAATCCATTATCCTATTTAATAGAATTGTAGACTCACAGGGAAATTGTAAAGTCGGGGAATTTGTCCTTGGCCACCCCTGCGACCCTCTCAGTACCTGCCTTCTCCCCGGGCTGCCTATGCTCCCTGTTCGGTGTGCCTGTCCCAGAGAGGCCCCAAGACCAGCCCCAACTTCCTGTGTCCCCTGCAAAAAGCCCAGGCCGGGGCAGTGAGCATCTCCCCCACCCCTGGCTTTCTGCTGCTCTCAGGCCTGGGGCGCGGGTGTGGCAGCAAGGGAGCTGACCTCTAAGTGAAGGCTGGGGCAGGCTGGGGCTACTGCCTTCCCTGGCTCTGAAGCAAGCTCCCGAAGCCCAGACCACGCCGGCATGGGGGCAAGACCACCTGCTTTCCATTTCCTTCTCTCTCCTACCCCGCCTCTCTGACTTTCCAGTGACCCTGTCCCCGTCTCCCCAGGCCTCTGAGCTCTCACCTCTCTGTGTACACCACCTCCCGTCCCCTTTCCTGCAGCCATCACCCTCGCCCCAAGCTGAGTGAGCGGGTCCCAGCTGGGCCAGGCAGCGTCCTCGTCCTGTGTGCCTGTGCAAGCGGAAGCAGACACAGTCTGATTCTCCAGACTCAAGGCAGGGCTCAGCCCCTGCCCCAGATCAGAGGCAGAGTGCTGCTGGGCTGGCTCGAGCCATCTCCCCAGGAGCACGCCTGTCTTCCCCCAAAAGTCCTGCCCCAGGAATCCGCTCCTAAGCCGGAGATGTGTACATTCATCTCCCTTTTCTATTTTCTCTCACTGCCTCCCTCTCCTTTCTGATGTCTTTGGAAATGGCCTGTCAGTTGGCACCGACCCAACTTTTTACTGCACTGAAGTCACCTGAGGAGCTTAGCAATTCCCAGGCCAGGGCCCACACACACATTCTGCTTGAACTGGGTCTGGGATGAATTCTTGAGTTTTTGTCCTCTTTTGTCCTCCTGCCCCACAGTCTCCCTACATCTCTAAATTGCTTAAGCTGGGCTCAAATTGGCCATCTTCCTGCCTCAGCCTCCCAGAATACTGGGATTACAGGCTTGCACCACCACACTCTGCATCTTTTTGTTTTTCTCTCGACTCCTTGGATTATTCTAAAATGCATCCAGGGCTGCAGTTCACTGCAGTAGTCTATCAGACTGTGTATGGTCAGGGCCTGAAAGGCAGGAGCGACCTCAGCCCAGGGACCCTCCATAGCAGCTCCCGAGGGCCAGCACCCTTGTGCTCTGCATCCCACATCTCCCAGCCCTACCCTTCCTCCCTCAGCTCTCCTCGGCCTTCCTGCCTCCCAGGACACCTCTTTACTCGCAGCTCCCTTCTCCCCTTTTCCTCCCCAAGTCTCTACCTTTTCCTCCCTCGTCTGCTTTCCCTACCCCTATTTCATCTTGCTCTTTCTCTCCTCTTTTATTTCCACCCCTTGCTTCTGTTGTCTTCCTCTGTCTTCCTCCCTGCACCTCCCCATCCTTTCTCACCCAGATCTTGTCCACCCTCTGCCTGCCCCAGATCCTACCTGCTGTGTCCTCTCCTGAGGGCAAATACCCAGTGCCACACCCATGTGCCCCCAGCAAGGAGGACTCTGCTCTGCTTTCAAACCCGAGCAGAACTCCTGTCAGAGCCCACACTGGATTCTGCCCACCGCCATGAACTGATCTCCAATAGGAACTGGACCCCAGCCTTCACCAGGCAGGAGGAAAATGAAGCCTTCCCCCATGCACTCAGAAAGCCAGGCAAGTGCCACTTTGCAGGACCCCAGGGGTTTGGTCTATTTCCAACCGGGGCAAGACTGGATTCCAAGACTCCTGTGCTCCACCCAGGGCCCCAAGCTTCTGGGCATGGGTGGGGCCTTGTGGCAGAGAAGAAAGGGAGGGACCCCCTGCAGCCACGTCTTTATGGCTGTCCGGGAAGTCTCCAGCCTCCAGCACTATAGGCAGGAAACCTTGAAGGCCAGAGGAAGACTGAGCTGTGGCCGAAGAATGGGAGAAGCAGGAGTCCACCCGAGAGAGGCAGAGTTGCAGAAGAAAGCAAGAGGTGGGATGGATGTGGGCTTTGCAGGGGCAGCTAGAGGCCGGGCTGGGCTGGGCTGTAGACGGCCTCAGCTAGGGAGGGCAAGGCAACCAGGCTGGTGCAGGGCTTGGGCAGATGACAGTGGCCTCAAGGCCAGGAAGGAGGATCACACTTGGGGTTGGGAGTTAGGCAGCCACAGGAGCTCTTGAGAAGGCCCTGACCCCGAGCGGGACATGACACATAGAAGTGCAAGGTTGCCAGGCAGGAAAGTGTTGCCTGGGCATTGTCCTCACAGGGAAGAGCTGAGGACTGGAAGGGAGGAAGAGGTGGAGGCAGCCAGGATGGACACTCAGGTGCCCTCCTCATTAAGAAGCCCAGCTCTGCTCTTGACAAAGCTGCCCACGAGTCTGTGCTCAGCAAAGGAAATTGATTACTTTCTATTGCAATTAACATCTGGTCCCGGGTCACATCGTTAGGATAATTTGTTACAGGAAAAGCAAAGGAACTAGCTATTCAGTAATAAAGTTCTTGTGGACCCAATTAAAGAGACCTCCTCCAGCACATGGAGTAGAAAATCCTCCCCAGGATCGGGTCTAGGACCTGATGGCACCTGGGGGGACATCAGCAGAAACAGACTCCATCACCTGTTGGGGTGACAGAGCAGCAGAGCTTGGCTCTAGCCTCAGCTGCATCCCGCCCTCAGGCCTTTAGCTCCCCAAGAGGATGAGTGGGCAAATATGGGGTCCTGGCAAATGTCAGGGCTCCAGCCTTACATGGGCTGAGGTGTACGTCTGGTCTCCACTACTTAGGGAACTTAGGCACTTCCTCTCTGTGCCTCAGTTTCCTTATCTCCAGTATGGAAATAATGTCTCCAATTCACAGGTTGTGGAAGAACAAATAAGCCCTTCAGGTCCAGCTCTTAAACCAGTTCCGGTGAGGTGATTTGTGCGTCCATCCCATTCTGGCCTCAAAGTGCGACCTGTGGAGTGCCCCACTGGGCACCCCATCACCTCCCGAGGGGACCAGCTTAGATCCTGGAGGTGACCAGCCGCCACTTGGAACTCCTGCTTTGCCATGTTAATGCTCATATCCTCTGGGGTCTTCAACCTCATCACAGCACTTTCCTGAAACCCCCAAAGTTACCTTTGCAATTCATTTGTTTGCCAGCCAGGCAGATTTATGGCAGGTATCTGTATAAATATTTATACTCTGCGGCAAGGAGGTTTTGGAGGACGCACAGCACACGCACACGTGCACACATGCACACAGAAGCTCCTGCCTCGTTCCACGCAGACTCAGTGCTCCCTGCTCAGCCACCTGCGAGCAATGATAAGTGATGGTCACCCCAGGCACACACTCATCTGAAGACACACGTCAAAAGCTGGACAGGCCCACACAGCACAGACACACCACTCACACAAACCGAAGCACACACTCGCGTGCACGCCATCCTCTGGCTGCAGGAGTGCCTGCTCGGTACAGCCTGTCCCAGAAGTGGCCCTGAACGGTCTGATTTCACATAACATCTGCTAGGTTGCTTCCTCCCCGACACACAGAGGTAGGGCTACAGCTCACGCAGATACACAAGGCCTTTGGAGGCAGATTTGAATCAGCCTCTGCAGGGGAGGAAACCTGGCAAGAAAGGACACAGTGATCTTCCTGGGATTTCTCTCTCAAGACTGACCGGAAGCATCCAGTAAGTGACCTCCCCTGTGTACACACAGGAGCCAGACCAGGCACACCCACGTTCATTGACACGCACAGACCCAACCATCCCTCAAAGCGGGCAGAGACCTCACAGTGGAGAAGGCGGAGATCAGAGAGCAGTGGCTGTCAGGAGGCCTCCTGAAGGGCAGGGAATATGGTACCTGTCCTGCCAGACGTGGTGTGGCAGTCACAGTAGAGATGAACAGAAGAGCTAAGGCTACAGGGACAGTGGGACAGCACAGACCCCAGGCTGGCTGGCCGAGGGCTCACAGCCTGACCACTCAGGAGCATTCAAGAGCTCGACAAGGATGTGGGACATGTGTGACTGGCTCTTGTAAGGAGCTTCTCGGCCCATGGGACTGGTCCATGGCAGCAGCTTGGTGAGTTGGCAGCTAGGAGTTGGAAATGGCCTTCTTTCTAGCTGTGACTTGGTATAGATTTGGATAAAACATACCCTCCCAGCCCATGGCTCACCTCCCACATTTCCCTTTCCAATCTCACTTGGCGAGAGCTGGTGTATGGCAGCTCATCACTCCCTGATCTACTATTCAATTAAAGCAGCCTTCAAGCCAGGAGCTAGAGATCAGGGAACCTGGGAGCTTGTGGGCTATCATCTAAAGCTTGGGGCTAGAAGTGGCTTCCTATCTGCCCACCTGGCCCCTCCTAGTCCCACTGGAGCTCACAGGCATAGGCTACACCACCTCTGTACAGGTAGGCTAGATGCCCTTCCTGGGCAGCCTTCCCAGCTCCTGTCCATCCTGACATTTCAGCCTCCTCCTCCTGGGCAGGGAGGTGTTAGGACATGGCTGGATCTGGCTCTGGATGGCCCTGAGCACACCACTGGTCTTCCTTGTGTCTTAGCCTCTTTGTAAGTTGTGGATTTTAAGTGCTGCTCTCATAGGGTGAAGGTGAAGATGAAGTGGGTAAACACATGTACCTGCTGACCATCCATGATGCTGCCCATCACCGTGACTGTTCTCACTGCCTTTGTTCAAAATCCCTCAGTGAGGGGGAGACTCTGTCCCGTGCATGCTATTTTCCCTGCCATTCTGGGGTGCTGCTGTTTGTGGTCAGGGTAGATGGGGGGTATAAGAGCTGTGGTTTTCCCCTCCATGTCTGCCATCTTTGAAGATGGGGCTTAGGACATAAGGATAGGTGGAAGAGGCCTTTCTTTGGGAACAGCTTACTAATGGGCTCGCTGATGCTGGCAGGCCAGGCAGGGCCCTGGCGATCTAGCGGTAGGAAGGTCTAGTCTCTCTCCCCGCTCACCCTGAGGTATGGCCACTGTCCTGGAGGGAAGGTGAGTGCTGGGCAAGATAACCTGGATCCCAAGAGGCCTGGATCTCTGGGTTCATGGTTGGTATTAGGCACCAAGGACCCACATAGCACCCTGCAGCCTCGGCACACTGCAAACCATTCCAGGCCTGGCACTGTACATCTTTCAGCTTAATACTGCCTGTTCCTAGAATATTTGGTAGATGTTTGCTGACTAAATTATTGTATGATGATCTTTGAGCAATCTTGGCAAATGGGAATGGTGACATGAGTCCTGAGAGAGGCAAACGGAAGTCTGATTTCTACCAGTAAAGGAAGGCTGGTTTCCCCAAAATAGACAGGTGTATGTGCCCCTTGAATTGGCAAGATCCTATGACAGACAGCATGTGAATGCTCAGAGAAAGCAACATGGGAAAGCCCAGGGCCCACCAGAGGCTCCCTAAGACATCAGGCTAGGTGGCTGGTTTCTTTTGCTGACAGTCTATTTGAGCTCTGTGACCCTCAGCAAGTTCTCTCTCGAGGATCTTGTGGATAACTAAGGAGGGATGTTCTGGATGACAGAATAATCAGATCGGGTAGTAATTGCTTGAAGACCTGTTCCCAAGGTGTAGTGGCAATTAGGTGAATGTCAACCCAGGGAGATGTCTCCAGGATCAAGAAGCCGCCTCTGTCCTTGGTCCTGCCATAATCCACATTGTTATCAATGACTTGGCTGAAGATATGCTGGTCAGACTGACCGATTTTCAGACAACTTGAAACTGAGAAAAGTGATGCATCCTTTAGGTGACAGAATAAGAATGCAAAGATATCTTGGCCGATGGAAATGATGGGCAGAATCCAACAAGATGATCTTCAATAGGGAGAGATGTTGGGCTTTTGCTGAGGGCTGAGAATCTAAGTGCAGACACCTTGACACACGAAGGCATGACTTAAAAGCAGCTGCTGTCACCAAGTGCAATGCCTCTGTTGACAGCTCAATAGGAACCTCTTGCATCCTTGGCTGCCCTGGAACCTAACTGGACCTTAGATAGCTTTAAAATGACTGTGATCTGAAAGAGGAAGTATTGGTCCCTCTCTGCTCTGAGCTGGTCCAACAAGTTCTGGGAACCATTGAGGGGCTGTGTAGAAACTACATAAACCTAAGTAACAGGAGAGCACTCAGGATGGCCCAAGACTTTATGTGCATGACACGTGATCCTGGGGTGAAGGGTCACCACTGTTAAACCAAGGGAGGACCACCTAGGAAAGTGGTCATTTGAGGATGGTCTCAAGGGAAACACCTTTGTCCTGTGGCTCAGCAGGATGACATTACTATCATTAATATGAGAAGTAAGTTTTTGAGCAAATATAAACAAGTATGGTAACTTTCATTGCTGTGTAAGTGATACATAGCCACTGTGATGGAGTTAAATTTCTGCAAGTAGATGAGCCTGACACCTCAGAGCAGGGGTCATTTAATGGGAATTAGGACCAGGATGTGGGAAGGCTAGATGGTCTCCAAGTTCTCTGGCTTTCATGATTCCTATTGGGTGTGGAGAAATCCCAGGGCACCTCTACCTGCACATATGTTCTAAGGGAAATGATTCTGATGATATCCAAGACTGAGATTCATGGGGTTGGTAAGAATTTGCGACCTCCACATCCCTTTTTGAGCAGCAGAAGAAATCCATTCATAGTCCACTCCTGGGAAGATGGCCCCAGCAGGCAGAGAGAAACCTATCCCCACAGAAAGAAGGATGAAAGGGCTCTAAACCGAGAAAAGCTTTCGAAGACAGAGCCTGTTGGATTGGGAGCTGAGAATCTTTGTGTGTCCTCAGCGTGCCAGTCCTGAGATTTGGATCTTGGGTCTCTCTTGCTTGCTGGCTCTCTCTGTCCCTGCCTCCCTGGTTTCAAGCAGCAAGTGCTTTCTGCTTTAGAGGAATACCAAGTCATGGCAAGCCAGAAGACTGAGTCAGCTCTGAGGACAGGGAACAAAGGCTTCACAAGTACAGATCAGCAGAGGCAAAGACGAGAGCTATGGCTTCCCTAATTTCACACACCTTAAGAGCCAAGGGCTAGGATGAGAAAGCAGGGGTCCTGTAGAGGGGCACAGAACACTAGGAATTCTCTGGGAAGCATCTCTCAGGACCTGCCATGGTGGATGGGGCCAAAATTATGCATCCAGAAGTAAGGACATGGCCAGGCCTGGCTGGAACAGAAGGTGTGGATGGGGTTAGAATCACTGGACCAAACTGGAGAGGACCATGAATGTCAGAGTGGGGGATTTAAAAGTTATCTTTTGGCATCAGGGGACCATAGCATGTCTTTGAGAAGCTCAGTGGTATCATCAGATGTAGGTGTCTGGTAAAAGGAGCAGAACTAGGGTAGTAATGATCAGAATAGAGCAGAAGGGGCAATTGCAGAGTGTTTAAGTAATTGCATATTCTTTCCACGGTGCCTGACCTTCAGGTATAGCAAGGAGAGGGAGCAGGCAGGAGGCTGCCGAGGTTTATGAAAACCCACCCCCACTATCTGGGAAGAGGGCTGTCCTATATCCCTCTCCATCTGAACAGAAGTAACAGTCAGTACTCAGAGCCACTTAGAGTCCTCAGAGAATCGAGATTGCCAGAGGCCTAGAAGATACCATAACCTCAGTGAACTGGGGGCAAGGAGGTATTTGGGGTAGGCATGGGCTTGGGTGGGAAGAAGATTGGGTCCCCAGACCCTGGATCAGAGCCCAGGTCCCTCACCCGCAAACAACACAGCACTTTGGAAAAATCATACATTTACACTTCACGTGTTGGTAATCTTGCAGTGGGGCTATAGCTGAGGAAAGAGGAGAAAGTATGGACCATTAGGAGGCACTGAAGGGTAGAGGCTGGATTTCCTGAGAGGATTCCAGGCCCCCCATCCTGCCCCCTCTTCCTCTGCCTGTTCTGGAATCCAGCTCAGAGCCTCCCAGGAAATCACTCATCACCCCACCCCAGCAAGGCAGATGTCCCTGAGGTTCGCAGGTCCCATGGGCTCACATGTGCAGCCTGTGTGCTCCAGAAGCACGCATGGCCACCCCAACAGGGAGGCCCAAATGTTCCCCCAGCTCCTCCTAAGCACACCATCATGCTCACACACAGATGGCACATGGCCCCCTGCACAGCCGTGAGGCAGAGGTCAGACAGGCCTCATGCACTTGTCTGTGGGGAGGCGGACCATGACTGCTACCTCCTCCGTGCCATGGTGGCCTCAAACCCAGCAGTCAGGCTGGACAAATGACTTGGCTGGCTGAAAGTGATGAGGGCCACCCGCCAACTCAGAGAAGGAGGAAGTTTATGGCAGAAAATGATTTGAAATCAAACTAGGCCCTAGAGCAGAGGGACAGTCAGAGACTGGCACCGCCAGAATGGGACAGGAGCTTGGTGTGGGCAGTGGGAGGGAAGGCCAGCCAGGAGCCACAGGGAGGGGACAATGTCTTCCATCACCGTCCCTGGGGAGGCTGCAGGCCCTGCTGTGTGCTGTCTTCCTGCTGCGTGGAGAATGGAGGCCCACACTGGACAGGCAGCAAGGCCTGGAGGAAAGATTCTGCAAACACAAGTGTGAGGGTGTCAGGTAGATTCTCACCTGGGCTGTGGTCAAGACAGGCAAACCTAAAGGGAGAAGAGGAATGCAGGGCTAAAGAGGGCTGTAGGGTCAGATGGTCGGGGCCTCTGCCCTGTGCACAAGAAGAAAACCCAAGCCTCACACAGTGGGCTGGAGGAGTGGGGATGCATTCTCCCCTGAAGGACTGATGAGTAAATGAGCAAATGGCTCCAGCTCGAGACATACATAGCCTCACCACATCCAGGCCGCAGATGGGGTTGCTGAGACCGAAATGACTGACAGACCATGTTCTAGTTGGGACAGGAGCCTGGTTCTGTGACCCCAAGCCTGACACCCACCCTGTGGACCCCATTTCTGCATCTAGCTCACCCTCCTCCGGCCCTGCCAGAAGACTGGCAGGTGTGGGGCGTGAACACAGCCAAAAAATTAACTGGAGTTGCACACAGGGGCGCGGGGAGGGGGATGCTCTTGGCACCACGTCGGCATAAGGAGAGATGGATGAACTTTCCCACTTCCCCAGCGCCACGAGCTGACAGTAAATATCAGAGGTAATGATATTGACTTTAAGGTATTATGGCTCCAAATGTCACTTGTGCTCTCGTTCTCTTTCTCTCTCTTAAGGAAAAAACCCAATCTCCCCTATTCGATTTACATTTTTCTTTCCTCTGCTCCCTGGTCCTGGAGGGGGGAGATGGGAATGGCCTTGTATCTTGCACCTGCTACCCACACACACAGAGCACTAGGAAAGTCCCCATCTCTCTCATCCCAAGGGTCCCATGCAGGACAAGGAAGACATCCCCAGAGCGTCCCTTCCCTGACTGCCTTCCCTTTCCCCACCCCACTCCAGAACCCACTGCAGAACAGGGACTCGATCAAAGGTCCTACCCGCCGGATCTCTCGGCTTCCTCTCTTACGTGCCCTCCCCCACTCCGACCCTCTGCCCCCCTCTCTCCATCTCTCATCACAGCCCAGGAAGCCCTGCCACACCTGAGCCCCACCTCCCTCTTCCTGCTTGCGGAACCCCCCAGCATGGACTCTGCCTCGCCCCCTGCAGTAGGGGTGCTGTGCCTCTCAGATTTCCTCTGGCCCAGATCTGCCTCTGGAGCCACATGACAGCTCCTGAGAGACCAAGGTCCCAGCTCCCCATTCCTAGATCCCCAGCTTAGCATTTTCACTGGGGTTTCCAGTAAACACCTCTTACATAAGCAGCTGGAAAGAGGTCACCCACATGAGCTCTCTGGGGCATGGAGTAGAAGCAGACTGAAGAGAGAGGGAGGGGTGGAGATGGGTACCAGGTTCACCGCAGGCGGGTGTGCATCGGGTATAGAAGGAAGGACAGAGGGATGAGAACTGGGCAGGTCTGGGATTGGAATCTCATAGCTTCCCAGCTCTAAGGCTGCACTTTACCCCTCCAAGCGCAGTCTCTATCCTCTAGGAGCCTTCCACTGTGCCTCTTGCCCTGACCCTCCCTTCCTACCTGCCTGAGGGGGATCAGGGGCTTGATGGAAGAGTGCTCCACCCCATCCCCTGCTGGCTCCACCTCCATAAGAACTGAGTCTCAAGTCCCTGGAGCCACAAAAAAAGTCTGGCAAGGGTCCTCAGCACGGGTGTGGAAAAACACGGTCTGGAGCGGGCCCTGCACCTGCCCTGGTCACAAGCCACCCCCTCGCAGACTCTGTTCTTTGGTTGCTGAAGTGGGAGACACACCTATCCTGTGGGACTTGTGTGGGACTTTGAGTCATCAGGTAGGAATCAGATGCAAAGGGCCCTGGTCACAGCAGAGCTGGCATCAGGGTGTGACTTGGGCATTGTCACCCTGGATATTGTGCATAGTTATGATGACACAGACCTGGCAGGTCTGCTGCTCTGTGCTGTTAGTAGCCTTCTGGGTCAGCTGTACGGTTTTTCCAGCCCAAGCCTGACTCTGTTGACTGCCTCAAGTTCTGGTCTGGGAAAGACACCATCTTCCCCCAACATGGTCCACTCAGGCCAGGAGGACAAGAGATGGTGCCCACTGAGGCTCTCCTTCAGGAGCACCCCAGTAAAGGCTCATGGCCTCTTCAAAATACTCTGTCCCCTGGTCAGTGACTTAAAGAAAGTTCTGTCTTAGGCTGTGCTGAAACCTGCCTCCCTCTAAATCCCTACTGAGGCTCCCACATCACTGGAATCACTGTCAGTAGGGCCCCAAAGGCAGGCTTTTACAATTGTGAACAGGTGAGGTGTCATTTTCAAGAGTAGATCTGATATCTATTTGTTGATTTAATCTGAAATTTGCCCCGAACTCCTCCTGGAATCAGGGAGGGAATTCTGTTTTCCTTATCTCACCCAAACCCTCCTCTGCCTTTGGTCCTCAGCCTCAATTCCTAGGAGGATGGACCTGTGCCTCCCTTCTTATGAGGTTTCATTAACCCAGCAAAGTGGTAGAGGGGTAGTTAGCAAGGGTTCCACCCACTCCCCATTGCCTGACTTCAGGAGTGCTCCAGACACATACTTCTCCCTTCCTTGGTCTACTCCCTCACTTAGGAACATGCAGGGGCTGCTTGTTGCCTCAGTGATAGCCTTTAAGATCCCTGGGACTCTCACCTTCCTCGGTGTCTCAGTCACTGTAAGGGTCTCCATTGCCTTATCTGGAGTCTGCAGAGGACAGAGGCCCCACCATCCACTCTTCCTGTAGCCTCAAAGTGCACAGCAGTGATTTGCGTTTCACCCTGCAATACCTTAGGATGAGAGCATTGAGGTCTTGCTGTACTGGAAGCGTTTCTTCTAAGTTCTTTAAGCCCCACCAGAAGTGATTATCCATCCAAGTTTAGGACAAATCCTCTCCATGGATTGTGTGGACACTGGGACTGGTGGACAGCGCCTGCTGCTGAGGGTAGGGTTCTCACGGGACAGTGCTTCAAAAGAAAACTCATCA
This sequence comes from Chinchilla lanigera, assembly GCF_000276665.1. Lineage (NCBI taxonomy): Eukaryota > Metazoa > Chordata > Mammalia > Rodentia > Chinchillidae > Chinchilla > Chinchilla lanigera. The sequence continues at coordinate 23,710,450 of NW_004955402.1, read as the reverse complement.
GGCTCATAGTTACAGACGTCAGCCACCTCTGGACACAGCCTGGAGCCCCAGGGCCCGATCGTCTACTTAGGGGTTCTTGTGTTGCTGGCTCTCTTTCCTCACTATGGTCTGAGCATCTGCTCTTCCAGGAGTGTCCTGGAGCCCAGCCCAGGGGTGGGCCAATTCCTGGGTGGCTGCCGAAGAGAAGTGAGAGGTCACATCATTAATCCTGCCCCAGATTGGCAGACAGAACCCAAAACAAGACCAATATGCTTGTGGGCTTGAGGCAGCAAGGGGAGGGTCCGGAGCAGGCAGACAGGAAGTTGGGAAGGAGAGGGTGGCCGGGGAGGATCAGGCAGATGCACCCAAGGATGGTCCCACGAAGTACAAATGGGAGCCCAGAAAATCATGCCTCATAGGAGAACCCTGACACTACCACTTGCAGGAAACCGGGGATGAAGTAGTTCAGAAAACAAAAGCGCCTCCACCCAGCCAAGAGGCTGCTCCTCATCCCCTGCTCCAGTCTCCTCTCAGAGGCACCGTGGGCTTTAGAAGCAATGTGTTCCTTAGGACACAGTGCCACACATGATCCCCACCCAGCTTGATGAAGACTAGTGAGCACCACAGGGACCAGGCACAGAAGGCCAAGCAGAAAAGGCCAGAGGTCAGTAATGGTCCTGCGCACCAGTCAGGGGCTGGAGGTAGACCTGGTGAGCACCATCCTGGGGGCTGTTCATTGGTCCAGCCACTCTAGACAGGAGAGCCTTGTACCTCAATTAGGAAGAAGCCAGAGTAAATAATTTACCTGACGAACCAAAGAGAAGTCAGCTTCACTAATAGCCCACAGTGTTTGTTTGCTTTATTTGTTCTGTTTTTCAGACAGGGTTTCACTATGTAGTCCAGGCTAGCCTTGAACTTGTGATCATCCTGCCTTCCCTAGGGCCAGCATTACGGACATGCACCATCACACCTGGCTAGCTCAGGCCTATTTATACCACACCTTGCTGTCCTTTCCCTGATCTTCCCTGCCAGGTGGTGCTTCTATTAGCCTCTCTAGTGCCACCTGCCACCTGCCACCCCTCACAAGGTCCTAACCACAGTCTCTCCTAGGAGCCAGTTTATCGATACTGTTAGCATTCTGCCTAAAGTGAGTTACAAGGTTCTCAGAGGAGGCCTGCGAAGATGTCTCGCCTGAAAAATGTTTGTACTTATTTTCATTATGTTGATTTTGGATACCTAGAAAAATGCTTCCTCCTTCCCATTTCTTGTCTAAGTCCTGGTAGATGATAAATTTCTGTACATGAAAATATTGCCTGGGTGGGAAGTTCTCTTCTTTTGTCAGGAGGCCACTAATGGCTTCTTCCAGGCACAGAAGTGCACTCAGCACCTGCTAAGCTCACCCAGCCCCATCCCTCCCCGCAGGGCCCTCAGAGGAGGCCCCACATCTCCGCTCCCGCAGCCCCTCCACCAGACCCTTGCCCCAGGATTGCACCCTGTGCAGAGCACGTGCAAGAAGTGAAAGCAATGAGAGTTTCAGAGAGGATTGGAGAAGAAAACCAAGAAAAACACCAGAAGAACGGAGTGAGGGCCTACAGTGCGCTGGCTCCTTCTCGAGAGTCACCTCCTGCTCTCTCCTGAGGGCCCCCCAGGGAACATCATCTCCATGTACAGAAGGCAGTCGGCCCAGACCATGCAGATGAGTGCAATGTGTGCAGTAGATCCGTCAGATGAGGGCAGAGTGCCGGATGCAAATGCAGAGGGAGTACAGGGCAGACCAGAACGGGCAATGAGGAGAGCAGAGCAGAAGGGCTGCGAGAGACACAGGGTGGGAGCCCAGAAAGGAGGGCATGAGTGCTGGGGGATGGGGCACACGAGGAGAGCAGTGCCCCAGGGCCTACTTGGACCTAAAGAACCCACTGACCAGCGCCGGGTAATTCTGGTCCCTGGGCGGAGGCAGCCGTGCTGTCTCCCACCCCTTCGTGCCCTGGCTTCAAGTTGTCAAGCAAGCCAGAGTCTGTGCCGGACCCCCAGCCCCACCTCTGAGCCTTGTCCTTTCCTAGAAGCCTTGCATCTGCTGGCCAGAGGACAGGATCACTGCATCTCCAATCCCAAAGAGCGGGCTGCCTCTCAGGCTTGGCCTTGACCTTAGGTTGCCGCCGGGGAGGGGCTCGGCTGCAGCCCTGACTTGATTAACATTTAAATGCCATTTGGTGTGAAAAGGAGGAGGAGGGGGCTGGAACAAACAAGTCTTGAACTGGAGCTGGAGCTGGAGCTGCCTGAGATGCCAGACTGAAGATCTGCTGTAGTCCTTGGGTGTCCAAGGGCCACCAGGCTGGCTTTGACCAGGCCCCCATCATTGCTCAGAGGGCTCCTATTCAGTCATCCCCTGAACTCTTTGCTTGTTTTATCAAAACTGTCCCCATTAGCTACAGGTCACACCTCGGCACCGGAGGGGATGGGACCAGGGCTCCTGGGCCCCATCACCCCGCTCCTGTGGCATCAGGAACTATCCCCGTCACCACCACCACTAGCCTGCCTCTCCCTCTCAGCGAGGGAAGGAACATCCGCCCACCCCAGCAGGCGCTGCCAGGAGAGCCACTCTAATGGGCCAGGTTGCTCCCCTAGCTGGGCAACTCCGAGGGGAGTCTTTCCACGAGACTTGAGCAAAGACTTTAAAAGCCACTTAAAATGTCCTTGATGAACGGCAGTGACCCCTTAGGAGGGAAAAAGGCCAGAATAGAACAGGGAGTTTGAAGCAAACCACAGGCCATTTCCGCCCCCCTCAAACTCTTCACTTGGGCGGGGCCCAGGTCCCACCCCAGCCTAGCAGGGGTGCCTTCCCAAGCTAAGCAGGCTAATTTTGTTAACAGGCTCAGCTTGATTTGCATATCCAGGAGGAGTGCTGTCCTGGGAAGTCATTAACACAGAAGTCTAAATAACTTCGCTAATGGGGCAGCTGCTGCATTTGCCAGGCTTGCCTGCCCAGCCGGCAAGCTCCACCCCACCTTCCTGGGAGGAGAGGAGCTGGAGGGCAGCCAGATGCCCAGGCAGAGCACCGGGGAGCCACAGCCCCAAGTAGAAACCCCTTCTAGCCAATTTTAATGCTGGAGCATCTTTGAACTCTCCATCTCCCAGGTGGGATCTTGGTTTAACTCTGCCCTTTGAGTGGTTACATTAGCTGAGCCAGATCTTTGGAAGCAAAGAAACACCTCCAAAGATAATGCCCCTGCGAAAGGGCAAACGGGCCGGCACAAATGATGACTTGCTTTCCTACTGGAGTGGCCTTCTCAAACAGAAAAATCCAAGGCTTCAGGTATGTCTGGCATTGCTGTGGACCCTGTAGTAGAGGGATGCTGGAAAAAATGGAGTTTAATGAGCACCTACTATGGGCCAGCCATTTTATAACATGTGTCCTCACTGATCCTACAAGACCATAAAGATGGTGACAACAGTCTCACCATGCACATGGTCCCTGCAGAGACTGAGCAAGTCTAAGTAGTTAGTCTTGCACAGTCACATGGCTCTAGATGTTAGAGCTGCATTTCAACTCCAGACCTGGAGGTTCCCCCTGTGTCCTGTGGTGAACCCTAAACTTACCTTCTATAAGGCAGGAAGGCATGCTGCCTTCCTCACCCCTTGTAAGGGCTATGGCAGGTTTTCCTATAACAAAAGAGAAAAGCACAATAGATTTATTTAATGTAAGTTTTACATGACACGGGAGCCAGAAATGACCCAGGATTCACGGAAAACTCCTTTTATGCTGCGAGCTGGTGGAGAATAGACTGTGCTGTAGAAATGTGGCTGGACAGGAAAGTGTGATTTCATGTAATCAACCTAAGGCGAATCCAGGGTCGCCCCTCTGTTCAGTATTCCAGGTCTGTGCAGCATTGTACCCACCCCCAGGCACTGGTGGAACCCCTCAGACGAGGGCTTTCGGGGAGAAAGAGGTGACCTTCCTAGGTTTTAGGACTTGCGGTGGGGGACAGGGACCGTGAGGGTCAGGGATGACCCACCTTGGGGAAGAGGAATGTTGGTTTCAGTGACTCAGTTCCTGGGAGAAGGAGGGAGATGGCGGGGAGGCAGGAGAAAGCCCTCAGGAGAGACTTTTTCTGTGGCCCTCCCAGTGTCCTTCAGGTCCAAGTACCCTGCTTGCCCCCGCGCCGTACTTGGGGTGACCTTTTCTGAGCCCAGACGACACAAAGCAGCGAGGCCAGTTCAGAAAAACCAGGGAAGCCATCAGGAAAACTTGTCACCAGGAGCACGGGCCTGGAGCGGAGCTGCCTCCATCCAGGCTCCCAGTCGCCCACTGCAGCTTTGAGCCAGTGACTTCATGTCAGCGCCTCCGTTTCCTCACTGTTCCGCACCAGGGTGAACGTCAGTAGCATCAGCCTGCTTGTTACATGAAGGGCTGGAGCACGGGGTCTGGCTTGCTGTTCGTAACAGGAGACCGCGGGGTGCTTCTCCGTGGGAAAGGCCCTGTGCGAGCCTGGCCTGCAGGCTGTGTGGCCAGCGGGTCCCACTGGCAGCCGGGGTGCCAGGGTCCGGTGAGATCCAGGACTCTGTGATGAGTGGTGCTTACCAGGTGCTTCTGGCCTCTGGAGCCCGTCGAGGCGCCATCCCTGGCTCAGAGGGTGAGAGTCCGTGGGGGTGGTGGCCATAGGCTGGGAGGGCATTGGGCAGGCCGGGCTGAGCAGGGAGAACAGGCGGCTCCAGACTGAAAGCAATGATGGTGGCACCACGGGCACGGATGCCCCTGCTGCTCAGCTCCACACCCAGACACCGTCCCCGCGTCCCTTCCTGCAGGCTGAGTCCTCCATCGTGGGCCAGGTGTTCCACAGGCCTGGCCTGGCTTACCTTTCGCCTGCCGGGACAGAGTTGTTATCCCTTCACTCATTGGACACAGGCAACTCTGTGTTTGGCCACAGGGAGCAAGTCAGGCACACCGCGTGCTCCCAGGAGCCTGCGGTGCCGGAGGAGCTGAGCCGGTGCAGCCAGAGCCTCGAGTCAGGGCCTGGCGGCCCACACGTCTTTGTGCGTGCAGCTACGTGTGCCACTGCGCCCACATTCGGTGAAGACTTGCAGCCGGTAGAGCACACAGGACGGGATAACCTTGGAGGTCCTGCCTCCCTGCCAGCCTCCCGGTCCAGCTGCTGCCACACTGCGCAGCCTCGGTCTTCCTGCCTCTGCCTTGACCCTGGCTGCTCCCTCCACCTGCAGTGTGCTCAGAACTGGCAGGGCCTCGGGGCCTCTGGATCCTTCGCTGGTACCCCAGACCCTCCTCGAGGTCTTTCCCGCCCTCCCACAAACACCAGAGGCTTTCAGACTGAAACAGCGTCAGACCCAGAAGACATAGTGTGAAGATTTGAGAGGCGATGCGGAGCCTGGGGCAGGGAAAGGCGGGTGGAGAGGGATTAGGGGCTGCTGGGCCCCAGGGTCCTGCAGGAAGGGCAGGGTGCAGGCAGAAGGCGGGGGCGGCACAGCAGGAAGGTTCTGAGGCCTCACTGTCAGGCCGAGGCCTTGACAGCACAGGGGAGAGGCTGGGACCTGGACTCCAGGACCAACACCTTGGGGTTATGAAGGGGCTTGGCAAGAACAGCAGTGAAATGTGCGGCCACAGCGACCCAAGGGCCTCCGTGAAGCTGTTCCTTGCCCTGGGGCCCTTCCTGGGCTTTTCAGTTTGGCTCAGGCTCCACCCCTACCCCCCTCTTCTCTCCACACCCCTGTCCTGCTTCCCCCTCCCTATTTTCTTCCTCTTTGCTGCCTCTCCGCCCTTCTGTCACTCTCCCTTCAATTACCATAACACACGAGAATATTTTATTATTTGGTGTCTTTATTAAATCAAGTTTTATGTTCTCTGTTTTTCATTTTAAAGTGGATGAGTGCCACACTATATTTTCCTATTAAAAAGCAAAATCTCAACAGAGTTCCTTGGATGGTCCTGCAGTGGCTGTGTCTCTTGGTCAGTGGTTCTTGATAGAAAGAGCGAATGAGGCCCAAGGAAGGCCATGGGGCTGCCACCAGAACCAGAAAATGAGGAAGCCCAGCCAGAGCACCATTTCCCCACAGCCTCTGGAGCCAGGGAAGACACGGGCTGCCCAGGTGCTGGACAGAGGTACCATCTGCCCCCGCCCTACAGAGCCCCCCAGCAGAGGCCTCCTAGGCTCTGCTGAGTGCCGGCTTCTGGCTGGTTTGGCCCCAGAGGACAGTGGTAGCCCAGGACCCCATGAAGCCAGGCTTTGGCTCCCACTTGGCCCCATCTGGGGGAGGAGGGTACGAGTCCAGGGCTCAGAAACCTTCTCCACCCGGGAACCTGCCTTCACACACGCCACCCACCCCCACACCTACACCCGCCCCAGTCCAGCAGTCTGCTCCCTTCAGACCTGGTTTTCAGTTTCATATTTGTAGCTGGTCATGTGTAGCATGCACCCTCCCCAAACACACACACCTTCACATGTGTGTGTCACATGCAATCCTGGACACAGTCAGGCGGTTTCCAAGGGATTCATCTTCTCAAGTATATTCCCTTCTCAAGCCTGTATACTCATACATCTGTAGACACCCATCTCACACACATGCACACGCACACACACGTGCACACACATACAGATGCAACTGCACACTCTGGAACGCACACACCTCACACCCCCAAACAGGCTCACATTGTCTCTATCCCAATCGCATACACGTCCTGTCCGGCCCAGACACACCAAGGATTTCCAAGTGCACGCACAGGCAGGGGCACACACAGTGCAGGAGCACTCACGTGCCCCACTTCAAACCCGAGGCACCCTGCTTTCCAGGTCTGGAGAAAGAGCTGCTGAGAGGCAAAAAAAGCTGCTTCTGCACACAAGAACTCACAGGCTTAGGGCTGCTTCCTGAATCCACCACAATCAGAATCGCCAACATGCTCTGCACAGCAAGGGCTTTAGAGCCTTTGCAACTGGTCTCCCTGGGGCGGAGGGCTGCACAGGAGGCCTAGCGGGAAGCAGAGCAGACTCTCTCCCTCCAGGGCCCTGCACTGGCCCCGACTCGCCAGGCTCACGGAGGGCATCTGCCGCACAGCGGGCCTCTCGGGGCCCCCGGTGGACTCAGGAGAGCAGAGGCAGGATGAGACCACTCAGTCCCTGAAGGTCTTCAATTTTAGATCCTGGCCCAAAATGCACAAGGATTTGCGGAGAGAATACATCTTTCCCTACCCATGGGAGCCAGAATGTTTTCCAGTTTATATCTGTATGCAGCCAAGCACAGGTCCACAAAGGAACTGTCTTAACCACATACTCGCCGGCACCCCTCTACTCTCTAGGGAACCAGGTGAAGGCGGAAAGGCCCAGACCTATGTGCCCCAGGCATGCAGACTGCACCCCATGATGCCTCACCTCTCCAGCTTGGAGGTCCAGTGGCATGGGGCAAGGCTCAGCTTGTTCTCACTCTATGACTGTGGGAGTTCACTCACCAAGACTCAGTTTGGCTGGCTGTGAAATGGGGAGAATAGTATTTTCTGACACAATTGTCGGGAAGGAGAATCAACCCCTGGCACCCTGCCTGGACTACAGCCGGTGCTCAGCATGGGTCAGTTCCTCCCCTAGTCTAAATCCTAAGGAACAAATTAAAACTCATAGCAGCCCACAGTCAGGGTCACATTTCTACCTGAAGTATGAGCAGAGGTCAAAACAAACTCATCACTTCCCTCCCCAGTCGTCCACTGTCCTCCTGTGAACGTCCTTACTACTGTCTACAGCACCACTGCGGTCAGCCTTCAAGTCCCCTTGGACAGTTCTAGCCCCTCTTACACGAAGACTGGAGCCCGAGCACATCGTCCCCAAACGTTCTCCCTGCCAGCTGCCTCCGAACCCTTTGGTCCTCCCAGCTGCACACCCCTGGCCCAACCTCCCCTGCCCATACACCACTGTCTTCATACCTCACCCTGTCACTTCAGATCCTTTCTCAGGGGCCAACAACTTGCTCACCACTGTCCCAAGGATGTGGCCTGACTCCAGAGTTGTCCACTAACTATGAAACCAGACCAAGCTTATTCCTGGGCTCTAAGCCCCTAGGGTAAAGGCCCTGTCTTATTCACTGTCATAAGCCAGTGCTGAACCAATGGTCAGGCAGCATTCTACACCAATGGAATGGCCCGCACTCACAAGCAAGCTGCTTCTATGCCTTGGCCCTATCACCTGGGATTTCCAGATGCCTCCTCACAGAGCCTTTCCCACCTGAACCTTCCCACCCGCCTCTGACAGGCAGCTTCTGTTCTCCAGGCCAGTACCCTGCCCTCCCCAGCTCTGATGCCGGCTTCCACATTCTGACCTAAAATTGGGCGCTGAGCTAGCAAATGAATGAAGGATCATCAGCTCCGGGCTCCAGACTAGTATACTTCTTTCCTGCAGAATAGAGAGGAACAGGTGGCAAGTTGGGGCGGGCAGGGTTGCGTGTGTCAGCTCTCCGGATGGTCCTGGCATGAGGGGAATGCTCAGAAATGGCAGCCGTGATGGTCACCTGCTTGGTGGTTTGCTTTGGTGTTTGTGTCCTGGCCTTGCGCACAAGGCAATAACTAAAACGGCAAAGCCAGGATCCTGCTTTTGCAGCATCCAGGCTAACAGCTCACAGCTTCCAGAATAGCTAGATGGCTAGATGGGAGGGAGGTGGATGGTGCCAGTGCCGCACGGCACACACCCGTGTTGAAACGGCAGCTGGGACCGAGTGTGTAACCTTGTTGTACTTCCAGTTGTCCCTGTCTGGACTTCCCGAGCTGCTGTTCCCCCGAGTAGTGGAAATCATTCTTGAAAGCTTTGTCTCTAGACTAGCTACTGGCTCAATTTGACGGTAAAACCAGCCCCTCCATGTCACAGACAACCCATTTTGGGCGACCAGGAAATTGGAATTGAGGATACAAGCAGCCAATTGGAATCCTGAGCTGGAGGCTCCGGGCTGGTGGAATCATCCCAGGATATTTTGGGCCAGCAAGCCTGAGGGCAGAGGCAAGAGGAGAGGGGAGAGGCATCGCTTCTTGGAGAGAAGGCCACATGTACATAATGTGTATAAATGTATATAATAATCATTAGCAGCGATTCAGCTGTCTGCCGCTGGTTTGCAAGATAAATTGCATTAATCAACACGATGCCTTCAGAACTTTTGGTGAGCCGTTTCTTATGCTAATTGGGCCACTTAAAGTAGACTGTCATTGCACCAGGATCTCCGGCTGTCAAGACAATTACTGGCAGGCGCAAGCCCCTCCCTCCCAGCCCCCTCTCCCCCACCAGCACCTTTTCTTTTTCAAATATAATATTAATGAGAAGAGCTATGCTAATTACCTGGCCAAAAATAACACCTGAAAAAAGAAGTGGGGAAAGTGGGGAAAGATGTGACCAGCAGGGACATTTAGGTCACCTTGAAGGCAGTCGAGAGAAGGTGTTTGGGTGAGGTCTCCCAGAGATCAGAGCTGGGGCCAGGTCAGAGCTCTGGACCTACAGCTGCTCCTGTAGGGGTCTGACTCATGCCCTTTCCCCCGGGTGACTTCAGGGCTTCAGGTCAGATGTACCATGAACTCTGGGCCTGGGATCTCAGAATCCTGGGGTCATGGGTGAGAAAGAGCTTAATCCTAGAATCAGACATGCTAAGCCTTCTAGACTCCAATGGGTAAAGAAACCCTCAAAAGAACAGCTGCCGTCATCCTGATCAAGCAAAGCCCAGTTGATTGCCTGCCTCGCTAGGAGATAGTACCCACCTTGGTGGTCCATGTGAAGTCTTGGAAGCAGAGTGTTCATAGGGCTGGGGGTCTGGAAGAGTGTGGGTCTGCAATGTGGGGTTCTGACTGGGACCCGACAGGGACCATGTTAGGCTCGGAACTGGTAGATGCAGCAGGGAGAGAGTTTTGAGCAGGTGAGGATAACAGACAGCCATTCACAGGCCAGCGGCTATGCCCAGGTGAGTGGGCAGGGAAGCTTGCAGGTAGATGTTCAGAAACATGAATTTTCAGGAAGTTTCTGGATTAAGGTTGTGTGCATCTTTCCTTTCTTGGGTGGACATTTTCAGGAATAGTCAACTTACGTTCCTGAGGTTGCGCTTGGTCTTTCTCTCTTTTGCCTCGTGGCTGCAGGCAGTCTGCTCTCAGTGTCTGATGGGTCAAGGTGGGTCCAGGGCTCTGTCCCTTTCCATGTACCTAGCCCTGGTTACTAAGGGCCCTCATCCACCTGGACTCCAAATTCGAGGTCTTTCCCTACCAAGCTTCTTTCCTAAACTCCACCGCTGCTGCATCCTGACTCCAAAACCTCCTGCCCTCCCCTCCCTGAGGCCCCACTGCAGAGCAAGACCAGTGGCAACACAGGCACCCCCGTGACCACGCGTACTGGGGGGTTCAGCCTCCACACCTGGTCGGCCACCCACCTCCTGCCTGTGAAATCTGTCCAGCCCTCCCACTCCACTCCACCCCACAGCAAGCCTCCACTGCTCGCTGCCTTGCGGTTCTGATGGGCTCTCCCCAAGCTTGTCTGGGTCTCAGCTCACCTGCCTGCATTATGGGTTGACAGGTGAGACCTGTGTCTCACTCCAGATGCAGCCCTAGTGCTAAGCAGGTGGCCAGTACCACGCACATGCAGTAAGCCCTTGTGGAACCAAGGAGCACAACTTTTCATTGCCTTTCAAATTAAAAACAAAACATCATCGTTAGGCCCCAGGCGGAGGGAAGAAGAGGGCTCTGGGGGGAAGGAGAGAAACAGAAGCCGGGTGAGCTGAGCCGAGAGTGGTCTGGTGTAGGACTCTGAGCTCAGAAGGGGGCGGGTGTGATCGCTCACGCCTGTGGCGCGGGTGAAGGGCACCGGACCTCTGAGCAGAAGAACAAACCCAGCCTACAAGAGTCAAATGGCAGCTGATTTCTATGCTCCTTCCAGAAGACTATTTACAGAAGGAGACAGAAAGGGGAGCAGAAGGCAGAGGCAGCCAGCGGTGGGGGCACCGCACCGGCAAGTCAGGTGTGCAGGGCGCCCGGTGGGCTTCACAGCGCCCTTGTGGTGCTGGACCCCTCCCCGACACGCATGCGCACACGCACCCAAGGCCTCGGCAGCGCCTCGGTCTGACCCCTCCTGCCGTGTGCCCGGGGCGCGAGCTAGCTCGTTCAGCTGCCCGAGACTGGGGCTCAGGAGACAGGTGTGAGGGGCAGGGGTGGAGGGATGTCCAGCAGAGTGTGCAGCTTGCCTGCAGGCCATTGTGGGGGCCAGGGGCGGAGCGCTGGCCTCTCTAGGACACTTTCTGGGATCAAAGCAGCGGCTTAGGCACTGAGATCCAAGCGCAGTGGTGGGGGATGGGTCCGCACACCCCTTATTAATAAATGAGTAATTGGCCCGGCGTTGCCCTGATTGATGAGCACAGCAGCGCGTCAGCATCTTCCACACGAGGGCCACGGATAAATCTTCCCTGCGTGGCCGCTGTCACCGACCCACTCGGCCAGGGAGGGTGGAGTGACAGGAAGGCTGGAGACCCTTGGCACCCTGGATCCCGTCTCCCCAGCGCTGTCTGCAGTGAGGCTCTCGCCCACCCTCGGAGCCCCAGCTCTGGCCTCTCCCTGCACTTGGGCTCAGGCCCAAGATGTCACCCTTGCAAGCCTCCTTTCCTCGTTCCCAACGACCCCCATCAGCTGGTCCTGGGACCCCCTCTCCCACCCGCCTTCAGCCCTTGGCATGGGCGCCTGGCCGTCCATCTCTCACCTGCTGTTCCTTCTGTTCTTTGTGGATCAGGGCGCTTTCTCCCGACCCCACCAGCAGTGCAATGGGAACAACTTCCTGCCCAGCCTGGCCTCTGCCCGGCTGCCAGGCACTGCCCACTGCCCCACCCTGCCTCTGCACATGCGCGTCTCACCACCCAGAGCCTCTGACTTCTCCCCCAACCCCATCTCCCTCTTCACACTCTGTATCACCTCAGAGACACTTTCTCCACTGTCCTGTCTAAGCTGGGCACCCCACTTTCCCCCATGCAGTCCCTGCAGCTCTCACAACTGGTCATTGTTGCGCGTGCACACACACACTGCCTCCTGCCTCACAAAGGTCCACCAGCGCTAGGTCATCTTCACCTGGCATCTAGTAGGTGCTCACTAAACCTCAGGCTTCCGATGACTGAGACAAGTCAGTTCTGGGGTGTCAGCTGTGAAACTGGTGAATGCATCATACCTATTTCCACACTGCATTCATCCCTGCCTTGTCCTGAGGCCTGAAACCATGTCTTCCCTGGGTCTCCACGAAGAGCCCCCCTCTCCGACCTGTCACGTTGTGAGTGTCACCTCCCAAGGGGTGCGCGTTGGAAGAGAACCTGGAGAAGGGGCCCAGGACTCTGCGGTGGTGCTGTGACTGCGGGCACTGGTGCGGTCCGGTGGCGGCTGTGGGCTAGGCACAGTTCCCAACTGGGAAAAGCCCTCATTGTCGACAGCACCAGAGGGGGCCGTGGAGACGCCTCCACGCCAGGCCAGGGGACAGGCGCGGCACAGCTCGCCCCAGCAAGGCCCCATTTGGAACAATCAGTTTTTTAATTACTAGTAATTAAACATGTGTAACCTGCCCAGCTGCCACTCCCGAAACTGGGACAGAACTCCCAAGGTGCAGTGGGCCAGGCGCCTGCTGAGAGCCACAGCTTCCTTGAGCCAGCTCCGTGGAATGAGTGCAAGTCAAGCTCGCTCGCTCAGGAGGGCAGAGAGGCCTCAGGTGGGCTCCCCCTCCTCTCTGGGCCCAGTTTGCATTGTCGCTTCTACTCGGAGGAGCAGGACATTTCCCTGGGCCATCCCCCAAAGTCCGCTGCTCACAGCGGGTCCCCACCTTGCACTTTGCAACCCCTCAGCTTCCTGGTGCCCAGCCACTCCCCAGGGAGCCCCCTAGGCTCCTCAGGCTCTGACCCCGCAGGGGAAGGAAGTCTGCCACACCCAAACATAAGGTGTCCGTCCGAGCCGGAACATCTGAGCACTGATCACAGGTGGCCGCTGACGGAGGCCCCGCAGAAGCACAGTGCCCTCCCGAGTGCGGCATCCCCTCAGCTCCCCTGCCTTCCGGAGGATGCCCTTTCTCTCTGGTTTGTCCCCTCGTTCTGCCCTTGGCGCCCTGGCATCTCTGCCTGTCCCTGTCCCCTCTCTCCTCCTCCTCTCTCTCCTATTCCCCCACTTTCTCCGCTCTGTCCTATTTGGGGTTCCTTGCAGAACAGTGAAAGTGAGGGAGAGGCAGCTTCCTTGCAGGTCCCATTTGGGAGGGGCCGGTGGGGCTGCCCCTGCCAGGACAAGCCCCGGCTTAGGCTAATGATGCTTTAATTCAATTCCACTCTCTTTCCCTAACTCACCCTCCTCAGCCCTCCTGCATCCGGCAAACAAGGGCTTGAGTGGGCTCTGGACAGACAGGAAGATAGCCAGCAGGTGGATGGGGAGTTTGGACGGGGCACTGACAGGCGCAGGGAGGCACCATTCCCCTCTGAGGGTCTCCAAAAAGGAGGGTGCTTCTGTGTGCATCCTTACAGGAACACATCCTGGAGGCTGCAAGAGGTGGTGCCCTACCCCTAGAGCCATGTGGCCCCTTCTGTCAGTGGGAATGGTGACAGCTCCTGTCCTCAGGTTCACACTCATCTGAGTGCTCTGGGAGCCCTTTGCCAACACAGGCTTCAGGCTCAGACAGCTAGACACAGTGAAAAACTGCAAGCTACCGGTGTACGCGCAGCGGCCATGGTCCCTTTGTGCTCCCAGGGGCTCACACCAGACCAGTTTTCCCAGAGCCACCTGTAGGCCCTCCTGCTGCAGCCGAGCTGTGGTGCTACAAAGCAGACGGCCCACCCTTGGGTCTCAGGCTCAGTCCCGGGGCCCCCATGCTCAGTGTTGCCTCTTTCTCACCAGCCCCTTCCCTCCGTCCCCTTCCCTTTGTCCACAGTGCCCCCGGCTCTTGCTACAGCTGCCACACCCCAGAAAGTCACTGTCCCTGCCTCGGGCGGCTGGCCAAGGCTGCTCTTGGCACTGGCCCCCTGGGGCCCCGTGGGCCAGCCCACTTGGAAACGTGCTCCTCAGTGGCCTGGCTTTTACCTGGCCCTCACTCTGGGTGTCCTGCCCTGTGCTAGGCTCGAACTGCCCCACAGGACTCGACCTCTCTAAGAAGATTCATGAATGGACCACGCTGAGCAGTTGCTAAGCAGTGTGGATCCCGTATACCTGGGCAAGGGGTAGTCAGAGAAAGAGGAAATGAGGGCAAGAGATTGATGCTGGGAGACCCAAAGCACTTCCTGGAGAAGGCCTGGGAGAGTGGGTGAGAGCTTGGTTGGTGACAGCTCCAGGTGTGCTGCTGTGTCAGACACACTCCACCTTGTCCACACACGCATTTTGGGAGAACCAGCGTTTGCAGGCCATGGGGTGTGGACAGTGCCCCGGCTAGCCATGGCAAGAACGAGGCAGTGTGTACAGAGTGGCCACCCCAAGTACACACACGGGTGCCCAGCCCTTGGCCAGGGAGTCCTGTCCTACCCTCCCGCATGCACACACTCCCTTCATTCCCCACACCCAGTCCTGGGAGGTAGGAGGCAGAACACAAAGCCCAGCCCAGCCCACGAGTACACATTTTAGCCTTTAGACTGCACCTGCCTGCCATCTGGTGGTCATTTTCAGTACTGCACGTTTCAAGGTTCTCATCTTTGGGATGTCACACCCAGAAGTGGCAATAACAGCCCTTCCTCCTTGTCTTCACTCACACACACACACACACACACACACACACACACACAGAGCTCCTGACACAATGGCTCACCCCCAAATGCACAAAAAGGCTCATGGCAGAGCTCCTACAGATACAGATGCAGACACAGTCATTCCCATTCACACTTCTTTTCTACCTCTTCTCACCAAATAAAATTTAGGGTATAAAGGTAGAAAATACTGTTCTTAAAGTGGCGCAAGTGCAAACACAGCCAACAGTTTCTGAGGCCTCCCATGGGCCTGTTCTGTTTTCAGCATGTGTCAATTTCCTCCTGCGGTCACAATATGCACAGCTCCAGGCTCCCCAGGGCCTCAGAACCTCCTCCTCAGTGTAAGAACTGGGGTGCTCTGCAAACAGCCTCCATCTGTGTGCCCGACCCTGTAAGCACCTGCACCCACAGGACCAGAGACAGGACCTTGGGGGCACGCTCACGGAACCCCTCCCATGTTAGGATCCAAGGGCTTAGCTGCACTGTTTAGCTTTCTTTCTTTCTTTCTTTCTTTCTTTCTTTCTTTCTTTCTTTCTTTCTTTCTTTCTTTCTTTCTTCCTACTAAGGATTAAACCCAGGGCTTTCACACTGAATTACATGCTCAGCCCTTTTTTATTTTTCATTTTGAGATAGAGGTCACCAAGTCACCAATTTGTCCAGGCCAGGCTGAATTTCATAGTCCTCCTGCCTCAGCCTCCCAGAGTACTAGGGTTAGAGGCAGGTACCACCATGCCTGACTAGGACTGGTCAAATTAAAGCCTCTCTTGAGTTGGTTTTGTCCTGTGTGGCTCACAACACATCTTTATATATATTAGCTCAGTATTAGTTATCAGTTACCCTCCCCCAACCCTATTATTTTTCAGAAAGTGGCAGAGCTGGCTGCAGGGACCCTGGGCTCCCTCCCACTCCGTCTGGCCTCTGCCCTATACTACATAGGCAGAACTAAGGCCCTGTGTGCTGTGTGGGGTGAGGGTGGGGGTGCAGTGCAGTGCAGTGCCGTGGGCAGGGCAAGCCAGATGCCCACTTCCCAGTCCTGCTGCCTCTGCCCCTCTGAGCCCAGGCCCTTCCAACCAGGGCTGCAGCAATAGGAAAGGTGACCTGGGCGCTCACTCCAGTGCTACGCTCTCAGGCCCTCAGACCCTTGCACCCTCCTGGTGGAACCTAATCAGAGGTTGCTGGCTATCTTTCTGCAGTTCTCAGGACTGCCATCAGGCAGCAGGAAACCTCAGGAGGAGGTGGAGCATCTGCTGCACATACGTGTGTGTGTGTGTGTGTGTGTGTGTGTGTGTGTGTGTGTGTGTGTATGAGATCATTTATACCCAGTCTAAATTCCTTCATGGGTACAAAATGGTCACAGGTCTCCAGGACAGGATTGGCAGGGATGGTTTTAGAAGGGCGGACGGGAGGCTGGAAGATGAGCAAATCAGCTGAAGACAACCCCTAGTATGAGCTCTAGTGTCTCCCTTCCTCCTGCTGACAGGAGACCGGGACTCACACACACACACACACACCCCACTCTGAGACCCATGGACAATGCAGCCTGCAGACCCCATCTACAGATAAACCAAAGCCAGGAGGACATGTGAGTCCTAGCTGAGAGACCCAGATCAGTTAGACATAGGGTCCATGGTAGCAGGCTTCCTGGAGGAAGAGAATCTTGAACTTGGTGGCATCCGGGTTCCATTGGAGAACTAAGTGCCTGTTATGAGCAACTTCATGTGAATATCTAATTAATGTTTGCAGCAACGGTTACACGTGAGGAAACTGAGGCTCAGCCAAGTCAAGTCACCAGTTTAAAGCTACACAGCTAGGAAGCCACAGGGCTACGACCAAGACCCTTGCCCTATTAGCTCTGAGAAGCGCTTCCTTTTCACCATCCTGCAATCCCAGAGTTAGAAAGAAGCCAGGTGATCGCTGGTCCCAGCTCCACCCCAGGCTAGGTTTCCTAGGAAGGCAGCCCAAGAGAGGTCTCCGCTGGGTGGAGCACAGTCATGGGACAGAAGTCACTTCCCAGCTTCCAAGGGGCTTGTGCCTTTGTTGGAACAGGAGCTGCTCCTTTCGTGAACCGTCTGCCCCCTTACAAGGCACCGCCATGCCCTGGCCCCAGAGCTGGGAGCAAAACCCTGATGTCTTCCGCCCTCTGGACACCTCCCTTATAACGGGCAGCCAGAAGGACACACAGACTTCGAGCACTGCTCTTGGCTGCTGATTCCTCAGGGTGGAACCCAGGCTGCTTCCCTACAACCCCCCCCCAACACACAGCCACACCCACAGATCCTGGTTATCCAAACCTTCAGGAATCCATTTTCTGCAGGTCAGAGCCCAACCCCTGCTGAAGCCTACCTTCCCCTATGCAGGCCCCATGGAGCCCCCACCAGTGAGTCTCAAAGGCAGCTCCCTTCCTTGCCCTCCGAGGTTCTCATCTCCCTTCAACCAGTAGGAAGAGAAGTGAGGCATTTCCTGAATGGCTGTGTGGGAGCTGGGCAGTGGGACCTGTGCATGGCTCAGACTTCAGCTTGGGGTCCATGAGAGTGAGTCCAAAGTCAGAGACAGCTGACTCACTGGTGCAGTGAGCTCCCCGTCACTGGAGGCATTCAAGCTGGGGCAGCTTGAGCTCTGGAGGGTGCTGTGAGGTTGCTGCCAGCATCTCGTGGGTGTCTCTGAAAGTGTGACTCATTGTCACAGTCATCTCCATCAGTCGGGGCGCAGTGCTTAAGAATGAGAGTTGTTTGAAGAAAATCTAAGCTGCAGACCTTGCCCAGGGACGTCGGTGCAGTAGACCCTGGTGTAGAAGCAAGAGAGGACGCTGACTGCTAGGTTCATCAGGCCTGTGGGACTAGGACACAAGAGAGGACTGTTGGCTTCGGAGTACTTGTTTAGTGGGTTAATAAATGAGTGAATGCATGAACGAATGATGAAAAGTTAAATACAAGACCGTAGCCCTCTCAGCCATCTTCCTGTCCCAGGAGTAGTCCCCAATTCAGGGTACCTATAGGCTCCCCTGGGACTCCCACATTGTGGAGCCTCATAAGAAATGCCGTAGTGCTACACCTAAGTGCCCAGTGTCTTTGTCACCTGCTCGAGGGATCCCAGTGCAGTCAGTGTGGAGTCCAGCCCCGCTGGCAAAGGTGTAAGTGATAAACTAGCTTCACTCTCCTACTCACTGTGGCATTTTCTGAGGTCAGGATGAGCGCCCAGCCAGAGCATTGATTGGCTTCAGAATGATTTCCTGAGGCCAGAGTTTGTAGGAAAATGCATGCCAACATCTACCATGCGAGCCAGGCTGGCACTGCAGTGGAGTCAGGAGAATGGGAGATTCCATCTCAACTGTGTGATGAGGAGCCCCTGAAGGATCTTCACAAGGGAAGGGCCTGACAGAGCAAGGGGACAGCATGTGGCATGCATTGTGTGAGGCAAACAAGGAGACACACAAAATCCATCACTGGCAGTCCTAAGGCTGGGGACGGCTGGTCCTTGGGAACCCCAGAGCTGACCTTGACTCCCTGCCCTTGCCCCTGTTCCTTTTTCCATGTGTTTATCCACTGGTGGGGACATGACCCTGTGTCCACACACGTCACCTTTCAAGAAGCCTTCCAGGTCTTTGTGCACACGGGAGGGGATGCCTGGGCACACATGCATGCTCACAGAGACGTGTCACATGCCCACACACATGGACCCACAAGGCGATGCACAGGGAACTACCCTCCCTCCCCCAGTCCCCAGGAAGTCTCCAGTTTCCAGGCAAGAGATCCATCTGTGGGACAAACACCTCCCCCACCCCACACAGAGGGAGTGGCTTGGCATCAGGATAAAATTTATCATCATTATCCTAATATCATCTGCAGGCTCCACAGTGGCAGCAGCTAAAGAAAATACCAAGGCTTAACTTGGGGCGCGGGAGAGAAAGGCAGGAGATAGGAAATATGATTTATGATAGAAATCAATGCAATCATAATACTTTGTACTTGTAAAATTGGGCTGCGCCTCCCGAGCCCACACAGGCCCACTTCAGCCCTGCCTGTCACAGCAGACTGGGGACCCTGAGATCAGGGCTGGGGTGGATGGAGGGACTGAATAATGGACACTGCCCATCTCCTTTCCGGCTTCCTCAGTGGCACTGCGGGTACAGGGTGTCTTCCAAAGAGGAGGATAGAGAAGAGCGAAGGAACAAAAGCCGTGTCTTAGGCACTGCGCCAGTATCCTGGCCTGCGTGGCTTGGTCTGCTCTCAGAACTGCCCGCTGAAGGCAGGTGATAGATAATATCCTGCGTGCATGCAGCAGAAGCACAGAGGGCCTTGGCGACTTAAATTCTGGTTAACTGCTAGTCGTGGCCAAGCAGGTCACAGTTCCCATGACATCATGTGAGGGTGACCAGGCTACCACAAAGGTCTCAGGTAACTGCCATGTCACGGGTCTGAGAGGCTCGAAAAAGGATCATTCCCCACAAAACCACTGCCCCACCCCGCAACATCCAGATTTCCCCTCCTGACAGCAATAGTTTCGTAGCTAAGTCAGTGCCTGGGCAGGTCATAAACAGTGAAGATGGTGTAGTGAGTGGTGACTGGTAAGGGTGGTAACAATGGGGGTGGTTACAGGTAGCAACAGTGGTGATGGTGACAGGTGAGCACAGTGATGCTGGTGACCATGATGATAATGATAATGGCAATGGTGGCAGTGGTGTTCTGTCAAATATTCATTATTCATGCGGGGCAAGGGCGAAGGTAAAACACGGAGAGGACTGGAGCTGAACTTATTTCCTCTGCAAACTTCTCTGGAACTGAGCCAAGGATTCCGTTCTGTACCCTGCTTGGCTGTTGAAGTGGCCTGGGAGAGTGGGAGTGGGGAAGTGAGGTAGAGTCATCTTTCTTCTTGGTGTCTTTGGGCATGCGCATGCTTCTGTCCTTGTTTGGCATTCCCTTCACTCTGACAAATCTCCTGTGATAAAGACAAGGGAAAGTGGCTGATGGAAACATGACTTCGGCAGGTGTCTTGCAGCCAAGGACACTGCCCACCTTGGGGTGAAGCTGGGTAACTGAGGGAGCTGTTTTATAGGGTTATTTCCCCCAAAGTCCTCTCCAAACAAGGCAGGTTCTGCGCGGGGGACGACCGGCGGACTGAATGAACGCCATCCCCATGGGGAGCAGCTATCTTTTAGCTGCACCTGCTGAATTCAGCCACAGGGAATGAAATGAGGCCCTGGGAAAGAGGGCTGGCAGGAAAGTGGAGTCTCAGGAGAGCAGGCTGACAGCAGAGGGCGAAGCAGCAGCGTGCAGCCCAGGGAAGCTCCCAGGTCTCTAACAGGACTGAAGATGAAGTGGGGGCACGGGGAGGGTACAGGGCTCCAAGCAGACTCCGTCACAACCGCCTCTCCTTTGCTGGGGACGCTGAGCTCAGGCCAGCACCGCATCCAACCCTTAGCTTCCTGTCCCACCCACCAGACCCCAGGGCCGCTGCAGGCCTCTTCCTGATAGTGCCTCTGAGCCACTGAGGAGGTAGAGACTGGTGAAGCTGCCGCTGAGCAGGAAAGGCTGCAGGAAGCAGGCGACAACTGCGGCCACAGACAGACCACCAGGCCTGCCAGCGGGCGCCGCAAGCGGTGAGTGGGCAGAACAGGACAAGTGTGGCCGGGGCAAGGGAGAGACGATGCGATGGAGAGAAATGCAGGGGGCGGCAGGTCTGCCCGGCAGCTCAGCCAAGGGCTGGGGTGACTTCGCTGGCATTTGAAAGGGCACCCCAGGGCCAGCACCTGCCTTGACGAGACCTCAGGAGCTCAATAGACTTTCCAAACCTAATTAGTGTTTAATGGCCTGGAGAGACGCCGCATCGCCGTCACTGGTCGCGCCACGCCGTCCAGCTTCAGGTTCTTAATTAACCTTTAAGGAGATGATCTGCCGGTGGCTGCCTCCGAGGGAGGCCATATGCATCCCCACTGGCACGTGCACGTGCACAGGCCCCTGGGTGCGCGGCCCCACATGAAAGTCTGGGGTGACCCCAATCACCCTGTTAAAGCAGCCTTCCAGAAATGTGTGTTGGATTAATTCCCACTGGGCTGCTGATGGTGCCGGTGTTGAGGGAAGGCAGTGTTAGAAGCTGCACAGACGAAGGGAAGGAAAGAGAGGACCCAGGCACCTGCCAGGCCAGGGGAAAGTGTATTCCGGTGGGGACCCTCCCTGAGAATGGCCTCAAGGGACAGGGGAGGGACCTGTGGGTGCAGCCTCCACGCTGAGGAAATGGGCCTTGGCCTGTGGGTGTGGGGAGTCACTGAGGAGAAAGAAGAGGGGCAGGGTAAGGAGCTAGGGGCGCCTGGGAGAACCCTAGTGTTCAGGGGTTCGGGATACCTGGCCAGAGGCAGAATTTGGAAGAAGATCAAAAGAAGCTACAGTGGAGGCAGGGAGAGGTAGGGACATCAGTACCCTATGCTTGAACACACACCCGTACCCACCAGTGCAACACACACATACCACACCTCCACACCTCCACACCTCCACACTCACATACTGTGCACACTACTCACAAGCACACCCACTCCCTCATTCGACACGTGCCTGCCACACTCCCCTGGTCACTCACCCGCCCACATTCCTGCGTGCACACATACCCACTCCGACCCTCACACACACGCACTCACACCTAAGGCTGACACTCTTGCAGGCAGTGTCCGTGACCCAGAGACCCTGGCATGTTCCAGGAGGAGGGCCATGATCAATGCTTATTAACGAAGCTGCCCCGGAGATGGCTAATTGATGGCAGTGTGCGGCTGTTGTCTGGAATTTAACCTGATTCATCATTTAGCCTGTTGCAGGCTGGAGAGTCGTGTTAATTAATGCCAGGAAAACAGACTTGGATGAGCTGGTGGTGCAGGCTCATATTAGAAAACAGAGAGCAAGGGGCAGAGGGAGGGAGGGAGGAAGGAGAGAGAGAGACAGTGAGAGAGAGAGGTAGAGGGAGAAAGAGAGAGAGAGAAAGAGAGAGAGAGAGAATGATTAAATCTAAAGCCCAGGGACAAAACAAACTCCAAAAAGCAAATGTCGATGCCATTTCTAGGATGACTCAGGTTTGCGCTTGGCTGGCATCATCAGGCTATGGCATGGGGATTAAGAGCAATTTCCTCTAGATTTGTCATTTACTTGGTGTGGGCTTTGCTTTTTCTTTTCACATGCCTGGGGACTCAGCCACCTGAGAGACGGAACAGGGTCCGGTCTGGGGGAGAGTGGGTGAGAACTTGGGACCCCTCCCCTCACTGTGGAGGAGGCTTAGCCTGGCAGCAAGGAACGCAGCCCTAAGGACAGCCTCACTGGGGAGGATCCAAGGGGGGACCTCAGAACATCTGGCTGAGGGACAGGCTGGGAGAGGCGGAAAGGAGGCTTGAAATCACATGGATAATGGTCCCTATCCAGCCAATGCAATGGGCTTGGTGCCACTACCTTCTCATTCCTACCCATCCAGCCTGTCAAGAGGCCCAGACTCTAAATCTCCAAAGGTGCCCCCTGTGGACTAGGAAGGGTCAGTCACAGATGAAGAAAACCCCACAGCGATGGCCTTGGGCCAGTGTCAGCCACCATGGAACAGGGACCAGGGACCTGCTCACTAAGGGAGAGGACCATGAGCGTGATTAGATGAATACACTGAGACCTCAGGCTGAGAGCCACTCGGGAGAGGAGGGTGGCCTTGGAGGACTGGAGTCACATGCCCTGTGGAGCTCTGGTTTGGGGGCAATGAGGGGAAACAAGAAGATGCGTTCGAGCTGGAAACCCTCCTTTCTGATCATAGAGCTGGCCAGAGTGAACGCAGGACACCCCATGCACCAGGAAGCCCAGCCCCACACTGTAAGGGTGTGAACAAATGTCCCAGAGCCAACAGTCAGAGTGAAGACAGGGCCACCAGGTGAGCTGGTGCAGGGCCGAGTGGCTGGGCATTCGGGAATCGGCTCACACTGCTGCTTTGGCCCAGGAACGATGGGCCTGCGTGTCCTTCCAGCAAGGCTGTCCCAGCAACAGAGGTGACTGGCTCCTGCCTGAGCCCTCCTGTGGAGAGGAGGATCACAGAACAGGCCTTGCACACAAAGGCACTCAGTGACGAATGAATGAATGGGTGAACTTTGTAGCCCATCAAAGCAACCAGCTCTAGTATTGATAGATCAGGTAGAGAGAGCAGACCTGGGACAGAGGGGAGGAGGGGCTCGAGGGAGATAGTGTGGGCCACACACCCCGCAAGGTCAGGGCATGCCCTGCTTCCCCGTAGCACATGACCACCCACCCCAGTCTCAGAAGAAGCTGCCTGATATTTTTGGCTCAGTAGCATCCAAAAGAGAGCCTGCGGATTCAGGTGTGGAAAGGAAAAAGAATCAAATCTGAGTATTTTCTTCAAAATGATAGAAATTCTAAGAAGGACTGGGAGGGAAGTTGCAGGAGGGGAAGGAGGAGAGAAATGGGGGAGAAGGTAGAGGACTGCTGTTGCTTGTTCCCTGGGCACTTGCTAGGTACCAGGCACTGTGCTAAGAGCTGTGCCTCAGTTAGCCCTAGTCACCTGCAGCCCCATGAGGCTACATCTCTAAGGGGTTAAGTAACTGCCCCCTCTCCTCAGAGCAAGTACGTGGCAGAACTAGGCCTGCAATCCTGGCCTCGCAACTAAATCAGGGCTTGTTTCAGCCAGAATTATCTATCCTCACTGTTTTTTCAAACATCACACACCCCCATCCTGAAGAGGGTTAGCGACCCAGCCGGGCCGTGCAGGCTAATTAGCTTGGTTTCCACGGCAGCGGGTCTTAATTAAGACCACGAGGATCCGCCCACCCTCAGCAGCCACCAGCACAGCCCTGGCCTGTTGGTGGGAGCTGCAAGAGGGAAGTGAGGCTTGGAGACAAAGCCAAGAGCTGACTGCTCCAGGGTGTGCGGACCTCAGCCCCGACTGGGAACAGAGGTGCAGACCCCCTGGCTCATTGCTGGCCATTTTTCACTGTGACCTTCCACTGTGCCTGCCACTGCCCAAAGAAGCATCAACCCACAAAAACACCCCCATCGCAGCAAGGAGGGAGGGAGCAGCCAAACGCGAGCTGGGAGCCCTCCCTCCAAAAGCAGCCATGCTTCTAGGCCACTTCTTGTCAGTCTGAGGAGGAGCTTCTTCATCTGAGCCCTTCCACTGAGAGGAAAGCATTTTGTAGACAGATTCCAGAGAGCAAGGAGAGGAGGAGGCTCGGGAAAGGATGAGCAGGAGAAGGAGAGCAGACGGAAGGAGCGTGGGCAGCCCGGCAGCCCACCATCGGCTCCCAGTGTCACCTGCTGCTGCCCTCTGGACACAGCAAAGCACAGCAGCCTGTTGCATAGCAACCGCACAGGCTGTTTGCGGGGGCAGAACCAATGAGGACCTGCAAGCTGCAAAGAGGACCCTCTGGACTGAAGACTGCAGAAATGTCGCCCCCAGCTCCCATCCCCCTTCTGCCAAGTTTGGGTTGAGACAAGGGCCCACTCAGGAACCAAGTGTTAAAGCCAAACTGGGATCATTTAATCAATTTTTTGAGGACTTCTTGGGCACAAGCCCTGGATATCTGTCTTTCCACAGGTGGGAGGGGGCCAGGTATGGAGAGAATGCTGGCCGTTCAAGATCTAAACACTTGCCCAGCATTTCTTTGTACTCTTGGACCTGGCTCCACCCTCCCATACATGTTGCCTCCTGGCTCTTCCTAAATGTGGCCCTGCGTTATCCTTGCCTCAAAGTAATTGGGTCCCACTCTGGCCACTGCAGACCCAGGCTCCCACTGACTGCACCAGGTCCCTGTCCTCTGTACCTGACCTGTGTGTTTGCTCACCCGGGGTGACTTTCCTCACATTGTCACACCCTACAGCCTTTCTTCCTCTCACCTCCTGCCTCTAATCCCTGCCCTGTCCCTCCACCCCCATATCCCTCCTATCCCTTGAGTTTGGGTTTCAGGAAGGACTGAAGGACACAGCCCCATCCTGTGTCATTACAAGGTTGCAGCAGGGTAGGACCCATGTGCCTGCCCCAGCGGGATGCCCAGCTGCCCCCACACGCCCAACTTCTCACGTCTGGCCCAGCAGTGCGCCTGAACTGTGTCACAGCCTCATCACTAGGTCAGTGGCACCTGTGCTGCCTCTTGGTGACCTTCCCTCACTTGAGGGCCAAAACTTCCCCTTTGAGGGCCAGTTTTGACAGCAGCAGACCAAAGTGAGTTCAGAAGCAATGGCATTAAAAGTGATAAGTGTGGTTGGGAGACCCCGCCGCGGCTGGCTTATTGGAGGGAGAGGCAAAGACTCAGGACTTTATAGGCAAGTGCTGTACAAGAGTTGAAGGATGAGGCTGAGAACGGGAGGCAGGGTGACCCAGAGGCCACTTCAGCTACTTTGCCCAAGGAATGGCCCAGGGCCTTGGCCGGCCAGCCTGCCCCATCCTGGGCAGCTTGGGTGAGGGCAGGGGTGAAGAGCTGACAGGCCCCCCATGCTGGATGTGTCCTGACCCAGCAAGCATCAGATGGCCTCCTGGGAGCAGGGAGTAGAGCAGAAGCCAGATTTATTAAAAAACCTTATCTGGAGGGTTTGCATTTCAATGGGCTACGGATTTGCATATTTTAACAGTAACCCCGGTTCTTCTGTCTGGTCGTTGCTCACTGGCTGTTTCTCTCAACGATGATCGCCGCTTCAATAAACCCCTCCTAATCCAAAGGTACAACAACACCAGTTTGCCAGAGGAGGGAGGATTAAAGGGCCTTTCTCTTTGGGCCAGCAACAAGACCATCCTGGCAGTGACCCACTTCTCGCCTCTGGGCACTCCTGGCACCAGGGTACAGCTGAGGCATGAGGGACAGGCACAGAGCACAAGAGAGGGTTCAGTCATCCATTTGATCAGTGTTTCCGAGACACCCACTGTGCACCCTGGGTGTACCTCGGGAACAAAATGGGTGCAGGCCTTCTCTCTCAGAGACAGGAGTTAAACAAATAAACCTCACATCTGGACCCATAATGGTCCGCAAACTGGGACGAGGCAGTGCAGAAAGAATGGAGAGCTTGAAAGGACACTTGCTTTTGATTGCAAGTCAGAGAGGGGAAAGGGAGACCCACATGCAGCCAGGCAGAAAAGGGAACAGGAAGAGCTGCACCCACAGACAGCTTTAGGCCCCCTGCGCCCTAGCTTGGGTGCTGTCAGCTGGCCTGGCCAGGGTGGGCTTCAGAGTCCAGACCGTGGTGGTGGGGGGGGGCACCATGATAGCTGCTGGGGGCACCCATCAATCAGAACTTGATGAGGACAATAGGATCCCTTGAATCTCTTTACCCTTTTAATGGAGTGAACCGTTTATGAAGGAAGTAACTAAAGCACAAGTATTTTCACAACAAGCTACAGATAATAGGCGCTGAGTCTGCCATTCCCTTGGACCCTCTTGCTAGGGACAGCAGAAACCCTCAGAGAAGGACTCAGTTTTCCCTCCAATGTTGCTCCTGCTAAGCCTGCTAAGCAGAGCCCAGGAATCCAACAGGCCATGGATTCAGACCCTGTCTTCCCAAGGCTTTAAGCAGATAAGTCTTCCATTGATTAATTTGTTAATTATGATCTACTAAGTGCCATGAAAACAAAGTTCTGGTAGAGGGCAGAATCTGTAGCACCAGACGCCTTTGTTCCCCGGGAGCTCCTTGGTGAGTTACCTTCTCTGTCCATGGCAGGGTGGTGGCTTCCCCATCAGCAGCCTTTCATGCCAGTGGCTGAAGATGTGCAGCCTATCCCCTCCAAGGTGCCTGCCATTCATCTTTAATAGACACAGTTTGCAACAGTGGCACCATACTTGGGAGGTCCCACACTTGAGTTTTAGAGCTCAGTCATCTCTGTCTTGAAATTCTCAACATTATCTTTGAACATGTGTTTTGTAACTGAAGTTACAAAAGGAGCATGGGACTCACATTATCAGAGTCTTCGCTCGTGTAAGGTAGAGCCTTTCTACCTGCCGACCCATCCACATCTCCAGCCCATCTGCAATCACTGCTGTCCTCCATGCCAGCAAGCTGTGGCCTGGAAACAAGCTGGGGGGTCAGGGTAGACACATTCACTCCGTGGGAGCCCAGGCTGGCCATGCTGTGGCATGGTTGGCCGGTCAACAGAGGCTCAGTGTCAGCAGGTCATGCTTCTCACCGAGGAGCCTAGCACACTCCTGGCATGGTTCACAATACCCTTGAAGGGCCACCTGTCTACCTTGGGTCAGGGTAGGGGCTCATAGGAAGAACTGAGGATTGCTTCAACTTCCCAGCACCAGCCCTCAGCTGAGGCAGGACACATATTTTCAGCTGTTTTATTCCCACTGGCAGGCCACAGGCTCAGGATTCACCCCAGGTTGCATGTAGGATTCTAAAAGCTTGTGAGGGTCTCCATGTCTAAGGAGTAAGCCATTGGGACCTTCCTCTACCTGGCCAGGTGACCCTCTCTTCCAACCTTTATGAATCTGGCTTGCACTTATTCCTTTGGACCACTTCAAAGCATCCATCAGACTCAAGCCACATAATATATTGTGTACTTTCTGGTGATTCTGCATAGGAGGAAAATGCCCTGATATTTGTATGTAAAACTGGCACTGCATAAAATAAAGATGAATGGCAAAATTCATGGTAATGATTTACAATTTATATTTTTCTTTACTTGAAACAACATCAAACAGCAAATAAAAAAACCATAAATAGAAAGAGAGAGGGAGAGAAGGAGAGAGGGAGAGGGAGAGAAACAGACAGAGACAGAGAGACAGAGACACAGAGAATGGAAGAAAGGGAAAGCTTGATACTTTAGTACTTCAATGACACTTTTTTATTGCTCTTGGAACAAGGAGCCTGGCAAATTATGTCTTGCCGAAGCCTCGATGCCCCAGTGGGCCCCAGCATGCAGAGTCTGCCCTTTCACCATTGCCTGATGTGCACGCTGAGGAGAGGAGAATAAAGAGCACGAAGCCTGAGTTTTCTATGAATATAAAAAATGGAGCTGCCTGAAAACAATAGTGGTGATGAGGAATGGGAACCAGGTCCACAGAAGTGCATCCAGAGGTGAGGGAGCAGGACTGCCCTCCTCGAGGACCCCCCAGGAACAGTTGTGGAGAGCGGGACTCACAGGGAAGGCTGCGGGCTTGGCCAGGCTAAGAATCTGGGTTCTCCACATGGATTTCATGAATTGGGGGAAGCTGAGCCCTTCTGGTGAGAGGAAGAGCTAAACACCATCGCGTGCTCATGCATCTCAGAAGGAACAGAAAGGACCCCTGCTTTAAAGTCTGCACACCCACTCTGGAATTGCATCTGTGGGCTCACAGCCCTCTGGAGAGCACACTGACTGTCCCCCTCGGCCACTGCAATGACCTTAGCTGCCATCTGGTCTATCCCTGCCTCCCTAGCACCATTAGTCCACGTGGCATTTCCGGTCACAGAGTGGTAAACCAGGGGAGGCTGATCTTTGTTGAGATCCCTTTGTATTTTTGCCACTATCTCTTCTCAGCCTAATCCTCTGGGCCAAAGTGAAATCTTTTAACATGCCTGTGTTGTCACACAGGTTAATCAAGCATGCACATGCCCTTATAAGTGCAAGTACACACACATGCATACTAGGCAACCCAGGAAATTCAGTCCTGAGTTTGAATCTGGAGAAAACGCTCCAGAGAAGGGCCTCATGGTGCTGTGGGCAGTGGGGGCTGTGCGGAGGGAGACGGAAGTGGGATGAGCCTGTGGATGGACACTCGAACCAGGAAACGAGTAGCTAGAACAGCTGGGGTTAATCAGATCCTTGTTGCTAAGGGGGATGGCATGCTGTGCCCTGGCTCTCAGGGTCAAGCAGCAGAGACCTGGAGAGACTCCTGGGGAGTAGACATGGCAGAACGGAGCAGAGAGGAGGCGTGGAGGGAGGAATGCACAAGAGGGAGAAGGAGTCAAGCATGTCTGGCCTGTCAGTCTGTCTGCCCAGCTACAGGCTCCTCCTTTCACAGCAAGCCACGCTGGACAGGTGAAGCCTTTCGACTGGCTCAATCATCGTATTTATTCTAATTGTATCGTAATCGTCCCCAAGGAGGCTGGTTCAAATGAGCTTGACATTATTAAAATTTTAATGCCCAGTTTTCATAGCTGAATGAATATTTAAAGGGTATGTCCCAGCTTAAGTTATGATGATGAAGAAATTAATGGAATGTCTTGTTTAATGCATGGATATGTGTTGATGCAAAAAATGGCAGAGGGATAGGGAGGGGGAAGGGTAGCAGAGCCGGAGTGGAGGGGCCAGGGAACGGAGGAAGGGCTTTGGGGAGCAAAGATGTCCCCAGGTCCTGGGGCAGGGTCACTGGCTTCCCCTGAGAACACAGTTCACAAGTGGTGTCCCCAGATGATGGATACTAGAAGCCTCCAAAGAGACCTTAGGGACCTGTTCCTGGCCCACAGAAGGCAACCTGGCTGGGCAAACGCCCCTTGGCCTCTGGATGCGGGACCCAAACCGAAGGCCACAGGGCCTCTGTGGAGACATGCATTGTGGAGAGTCAGCAACAAAGCTGCAACCCAGCCAGGCTCCTGCCAGCACAACCCAGGGGTTGCCACCTAGAGGGACACCACACAGCTGGAGAAACAGCTGGACCAGCAGCACGACACGGGGGGGGGG
>NW_004955402.1:23617922-23681067 GCF_000276665.1 Chinchilla lanigera | reverse complement strand
CAAGGCACTAGAGCAGTACACAGGCCAGGGTGGGGCCAGGACCTGAGGGGCACAGACACATGAAGGGCAGAGAGGTGACAGTCACCCCTTTGGGGCTCTTCTCTGACTCTTCCCTCCTTCCCTGACCCTTCTGTGCCCTGTCCCACTCTCAGGCCAGGCGTTCCCCTGTTCTCTCCCTGTCCTCGGTCAAAGCCGTACTCTGTCTTGTCCCCTCTCCCCATCTCTGCAGCGTGGCCTAACCTCCTCTGCCAAGGCCAGCTTACTCTGTTCCATCTCCCTTTTCAAGGCAGAAACAAGGCGTGGACGAGGGCAGGGCTGGGGACAGGAGTAGGAGGTCCCCCTTCAGGCCCCACTGTACAGAGTCAGCTCCAGCTGAGAAACTTTTCCACCAGAGCCTGACAACTTATCTCTGCTCAGAATGAAGAAATCATGGGGCTGTGTTTTATCTCACCATCTAGTTTGGCACCTGTCTGACAAATCTGCAAAGCCCTGGACACTGACCACCCTCACATCATACTGGAACATGAAAAATCACCCCAGGAGACACAACTCCAGGGAGAGCAATCAGTTCTACACTCCTAGTCTGTTTAAAGCACCTGTAGGTGCCCAGCCCATGGCTGAGGATAGGTGGGAAACTGGCTGAGGGAGCCCTAGATCCCTGTCAGGGAACCACAGTGGAGCTGGAGAGAAGCTAAGGGATCCGTGGCAGGGTCTAGGGGTGAGTGAGCAAGCCCAGCTCCAAGCTATGGACAAGTTCTGGACGCACTGTCCAAAGCTGATGTAGCAGGGGAGGCTCTCAGAGAAGACCACCCCAGGCATAAATCAGAACATGGGGCCAAATGTCACAAACACCCAAATACCAAGGACAGGGGATGGTAGAACGGCGACCTGAGGGTGAGATGCCCACCAGAACAGACGGCTGCATGCACAGAGGGATTTCATTGCCTTGTTTGATTTACCATCAAAAATGGGACTCATTGTATCAGAAATAGCTCTCCCCCAGCCCCTGAATCTGTAGGACTTACCCCAGCTGCTCTCAGACCATCCAGAGAAGACTGGGGGTCTCTTCCCAGTGGTCTGCACTTCTTCCCTACAGCACCCTGAAGGCTGAAGGATCTGCTGTTCTCGTCTGGAACGGGGCCCTCTACACAGCTTTGCCCCTGCCTTGACTTCACACACACTGCTCCTGGTGAGCAGCTCCCCCATGCCCCTTCTCAGCCACATCCTGCTCCTCATGCTTGCTGGTTATATCCCCCATTAGACACCCTGCTCCCCACCCTCTGGCCTCTGCTGTAAACTCTCCTAAGCCATCCCAAAGCCCTCTTGTGCCAGCTTCCAGCATCCTCTAAACACACAGCCGAGTGTTAAGAGTCCTGGATTCATCCTGATATCACCATTTACCACCTGTGTGACTTCAGGCAGGTTTCTTAACCTCGCCAAAGCTCCACTTCATTGACTGAAGTTAAAGAGACTCTGTTCACTTACATGCTAGGAGGAGTTATAATCCAGCTATATAACGTGGATAGCAGTTGTTCATGTTCTCGAGAGTGTTGTATACCCTTGGGGAGGAAGCCTACGCAGCCTGTGCCCCCCACCTCCTGCAGGTCAGTCCCCAGCCTTGAGTGTGCCTTCTACATGGAAAATGGGGGAACCCTGTGATATCACCCCACCCTAGGGAGGGGGCAGACTGAAGGGTTCATTTTATCTGCTGGGGTTGTCATGGCGAGAAGACTGGTAGCTGAAAGTACCACAGATCTAGAGGCAGTAAGTCCAAAATGCAGGTGTGGGCAGGGTCAGTGGCTAAGGAGGCTTTCTTTGGGGTTTGAAGAGGGCCACCTTCTTGTTGTGTCCTCACATGGCCTTTTTTCTATGTTCTTATGCCCCTGGTGCCTTCTTTTTCTTATAAAGACAGCAGTCTGTGGAATTAAGGCCCTGTACTTACAACTTCATTGAACCTTAGTTATCACCTTAAATTTCCTATTTTCAGATATAGTCACATTGGCAGGCACAGCTTTGCCATATGAGTCAGGGGGACACAGTTCAGTCTATAACAGGGATCCTGCAGACCAGCTTTAAAGAATGACCAGCATATCAAGAGGAGGAGGCTGAGGGCAAGGGAGACCTGCAGGCCCAGGGCATGGACCTGGGTCGGAGAGGAAGATGTGGAAACTGGGTGGCTGTGGGACAGGAGTGGGACCAAATTCCCGGCTAAAGAGCTGGTATTCAACTCGATGGCTCAAAGAACCTGGCCCCACACTGCCATTTCCATATAGATATTTCTCCACTTTCCTGTTCCTGGGTTCCCTTCTCCTAGAGAGGTTGGGGTTACTGATAGAACACACAGGAAAGCCAATGACCATGACATTGTTAGGGCTACACCAGCCTCTCCTGGCTGAATCCTGGTCAGGTTTCCTCACCAGCAAGATGGAGATAACAATCCCCACCTCTGACAGCTGGGAACTTACATAATCTCTAAGCCTGTTGGGAATATGTGTAAGAGGATACACTGGCCGGAGCTGGGTCCAGGCCAGACCTCAGAACCTTCTTGGAGTAGAACACTGCAGGCTTGAGGGAAGATGAGGAGGAAGCAATAGCCTGGGGCAGCCTGGGAGAGGGTAAGATGCTGAATTTTAAAAAGCAAATCAGGAGTGACCTGGAGCCCCTTTCCCACACCCAGGTGCCTAGCTGGCCTGCTAAACCCTCCCCTCCAGCCCTGGAAAGGTGGTGTTTGTGAGGAAGCCAGAAATATCGTTACATCCCTTCTTCCTCTTGTGGTCAAGTGTGCTGTAGATGATTTCCCCTGCTGCCAGGGCTCACATGCAAAGCATCTCCCTTTGTTTTCCTCAACTCTCTCAGGGGTGTCAGATGAGGACCTGGAATCAAACAATGACACCCTGGCCCCTCCCAGTGGACTGGTCCAGGAGGCCTGCCTTGCCAGCCCTGGTCCCCTTGGCCTCCTTCCCCGTCTGCTCTGTGTCCTGCCTCCTGCCTCTGTCCTTCCTAGTGAGGCTGTGTCCTTCTTCTGGCCTCAGCTTCACCTTGCTGAGTCACGGGCATCCTCACTTCCTCCCAGTTGTCTGGATCCAGCCAAAACTCACTCTGAATCCTAGACTGGAAGGCAGGAGGCTTGTGACTGGCTGGCCCAGCCCCTGTACAGGAGAGAATTGGCAGAAAAATCTCAAAGCACCTGACTGCAGCTTCTGTCCTCGTCCTAACACAGGATGGGCCAGGAGGGGAAAGTTCATGACCTTTGTGCCTTGACTTCTCCATCTGTAAAGTGGGGGTGTATATGCAGCCCTGCCTGCCTCTCAGGGACCTGTGTTTATGAGACAAATGCAAATGCAATAAGGCATCCGGGAGGGACACGGCAGGCAGTATTGGCAAAGACATAAGGCACGATGCATCAGTGTGATTTCTATCATTTTTGTTGCCTGAAATACGGTGGGAACTCAAAGCTGAAAAGTCCACCCTGGTGCCTGCAGGCAAGAGTTGAAAACGGCTGCGGAGCCAGGATGCTTGGAGTTCAGAGACCCCTAGTGGCTGGAATGGAGCATTGAAATGGATCCTGAGAGAGGCCTGTGGCCCGCAAGCCTAGGGAGTTGGTCTGGCAGTGCCTCAGAGTCCCTTGGCACATGGACACCCCAGGAGACGAGTGGCTAGACCTAGTCCACCCAAGCTCTGAAGGGTCAGTGCTGGCTGTAACTGGGATCCCAGCCCTGACATCTGCTCCAGCCAAGGAGCTGGAAGCTGCACAACTTCAGCTACTTCCTTCCCTCATGCAGTGTCTGAGAGATGCCACGGTTGGGGCAAAGCTCAAAGCCATGCACTGGGAGGGGCAGAGGTCTGTCTATATACAGATTGGCTTGTTTTGGCAATGCCAACTGTCTAGAGGGACCAGGGCTGGGCCACAGGTGAGCCTTGGGTACAGGAGGACCTTGTGGATGTAAAGGGCAAGAACAAGCATTCCATCAACCTCGGATTCTGCCTGACAAGCAAGCAAGAGCTGCTCAGAGTGGAAGGGGAAGCCCCACAGTGTCTCCAACCCAGAACAACCCCCTGAAATGAGGGAGCCATGAGACTGGGCCACGGAGAGGGGGGTGGGCAGGGCTTTGGGAGGATGCCCTGCAACAGCGTGTGGGTGGGGTGTTTCTGGGTGTGGTCTGTGCGGGAGCACCTGGGTGCCGGTAGCGCAGGTGTCTGCCCCTGTCCCCACGCCCTCTGTAACGCCGTCCCCTGTGCTTTGTTACAGATGAACCGGCCGATCCAGGTGAAGCCCGCGGACAGCGAGAGCCGAGGAGGTAGTAGCTGCCTGCGCCAGCCCCCTTCACGTGAGGGCCCACTTGTCTCTGCCCCTCCCTCCTCTCTTCCCTGCCCACCTTGTCCCGACGCAGCGACTCCCTGGCTCCTCCTCCTGGGAGGGACCTCAGGGCTGGAGGTTGGTTTCGGGGCTTTGGAGCTCTGAGTGACTGGTATGGAAAGACAGTGAGAAACTGGGATACTAGAGTCCGCAGGCTGCAGAGTTTTTCCCCCTGCTCTAAGGAAAGTAGTAGTCCTCGGGCTTTTCCTCTGAGACACCCAAAACAGTGTGCCTGCCCTGGTACTGAGGAGGAGGACCCCACTGTGATGTGATCTGAGTGAAGGGGTGCCTGGCCAGGAAGTAGGCAATGACTGCAGCCCTACCCTAAGATGATTCAGGCGGGAGGGAGCAGGTCTGAGGGGCTGTGGTGGGGTGCGGGACACGCAGGCTGGTGTGGAGGTAAGGACTGGGCAGGTAGATACCGGTACAAGCAGGCAGACAGATATCTTGAAGGGGACAGGCGAAAAGGACATGGACTCACCCACTAATGCTTGCCCTAGAATGTGGAACCTGCCAGAGCCTGACATGAGGTGGCTGCGCCCCTGGGTGGGGAGTGGGTTCGGGAGCTGCTTCACACTGGAGCTCAGCCTGGAAGGGCAGGGCAGGTGGCAGTTTGAGACAGCTCTGTCCCCAGTGACAGCCCCTCTGGAGCTGCATCTCAGCTCCAGGGATAACTTGGCCCCATGTCCGTAGGATGCCCTAGACAGGATCCAAACGTGCTGCAATTGTAAGTGAAAATGAAGGTGTTGATTTCCTACCACCTTGTTTTAAGATTCTATATCATTTTTGCTGTTTTTATGTTATTTTGTTTATGCTTTTGTTTTTGTTATTTTCTCTGTAAAACTAAAAAAAATGGAGTGGAGAAAGTACTGCAATACCTTGGTTCACCCAACGTTTCTGTTTGCAAACAATTCAGTTCATAAATGAAAGAATTAGGCAAAATTTTGCTTCCATTCGCAAAGTCTGCCTGGGTAACAAACGTAACCATGGCCGTCTTCCCCACACAAACACAACTGCAGCCATCTTCCCCCAAATCATAAAACAAATTAAGTGTGTAAACTGATGTATCCCTGTACCTTCAGCATCATGATCAGGCTTCCACCGCCCAGCACTGGCTCCTCCCATGCGAACTGCTCCCCATGATATTCAGCCCAGCCTGACTCACCTGAGGGAGAGAAAGAGATGCATCAGCCCCACAGGAGGAAGCAATTTGCAGGCCACTGCTAGGTCTATCTACCTGGCCCACTTTCTTGAGGAGAAAAGTATCCTCCTTCCTGCTTCCTGCCTTGCTGACCACCACCTCCTTGCCACTTCTCAATGGCCCTCATACCTCAATGGCCCTGCCCGGTCTCAGCCCTGAACTGTGATTTCAGCCACTTCTCTGGGCAAACGGCCAAACAGTCCCTGCCAGTCCAAAGACTCCCAAGGGAATGCTAGGTCCTGCCTGCCTGTGAGGGCCCTGAACCCAAGGACATGCAGTTTAACCAGGTGGGGAGCTGAGCAGTGATATGTCAGAAGGACATCCCAGTAGAGAGGAAGCAGAAGGACATACGGCCTCCAGCCTCCTACCAGAAAGGGCCTTCTCCAGAATAGCGACTGCTTAGGAGCGTTCAGAAAAATCTAGAATATTCCATGAGGCCACCGAGAGAAGTGTAAGAAGTTGAAGCCTTTCCTGTCCTAAGAAGGTGACATCAGGTATAGCCACTAAGGTGCTCCCTAGCCTGCCTCTCCCCTAAGCAGGACTGCTGGGACCAGGAAGCCCAGGTAGCTTCCCAGGAGCTCCTGGCGTTTTCTACCAAGCCCTTCTTCCAGCTTGGCTCTGACCCAAGTGACCATGTCCACCACCTTCCCCAAGCCCAGGGTCTTCTACCCCTTGGCCCTCCCTGCCACACACTTAGCCACACACTTTTTCTTTTTTTAAAACTCTCTTCCCCCTCTCAAAAAGTTACCATGAAATTAAGGGCAAAAAGTGAAATAGACTAGAGCTATTTACAACTTTGGAGAGCCAGTTATCCTGGAAGGACTGTATAGTGTGACAGCAGGTGGGCTGCCTGCCCCTGGAACCTATGGTCCCTCCCAGAGAACTCCCTCACCCCTCCAGCTCAGGCCACTACCATTGGGGACTGCAGCAGCACCTGGCTGGGCACAAGGCCTCTACGATCCACCCCTTCCTAGCCTGGGCCTCTGGACACATGCACCAGCCTTGGGCTGGTATCTTGGTGCTGCCTGAAGAAGCCCCGTGCCTGGGAGTGCAGACACATCTCCCAGGGCCTGCTAAGCACATTCAGTCCTGAGGACCCTGACCATCAATGTCCATTTAGTTGAGGGGCAAAGATGGCTCAGGTGCAAGGTATCTGAGTGAGCAAACCACTTGGATCATGCCACCTGTTCCTGCCCTTTCCCCAGCAGCGACAGGAGCAGTGTCCTTGCCCAGCCTCACCCCGGACTCCAGAGACCCAGGGGCCTTTCCTGGAGACGATCTCCAGAAAGCAGGCCTAGCAAGGCCAGGGTCACTCAGGCCTGCAGTGACTCACCTGCGGCAGCACTCTATTCGGGTAGCATGGCTAGGAGGCGGGGAGGCAGCCACAAAGGGAAAACTCCCCAGTGGACGCAGGTGGCTTAGACAGCAGATGACACCAGAAGTCCCAGAGTGAAGTCATGGAGTGAGGGACAGCCAGGGGCCTCAGAGGAGGTGATGCTTGAGGAGGTGGCACTTCTGGCCTTGAAGGAGGGGAGGTGCCACACGTGGAGAAGAAGCAACGGTGCCATGAACCAGGCCCACAGTTGTGGAGGAGGGAGAGAGGCCTTGGTAGGCAGTATCCAGGCCCCAGACTGAAGTATTCAGAACCCTTGTGAGCATCAGGCGTCCCTTCAGCCCTGCAGCCTCTGGGAGCTCTGCCTCCACCCCTTTTCTCCCTCACTTGCCTGGGAGGCAATTGCTCTCTGACTCCAAGTTGCTAACCTCATCTCCTTTCTCCCATATATCTCCTGCTGCTGACACTTGCCCCAAGCCAGATTAATCAGCTCTTTTATTCTTCCTGCAGTAGAAAAGGGGGAAAGAGAGCCAAACCTAAACATCTATCTATTAATTGCATATTCAATATTAAACAGCGAGATGGTCCTGAGTCAGCACTATCACCAAGCTTTTTTTTTTTTTTTTAAAGAAAGTTGGTTTAAAATAATTTAATATCCATTAAATCTTCTGGGGGAAAGGGAGAGAAGAGAGATGGGAATGTGAAAACTGACTGAAGAAATGGGGAACAAGACAAGGGTGTGGGGCAGGAGGGGTGGGAGGAGAAGGAATGTGATGGGGAGCGGGCAGGAGAGGAAGAGAAGAAAGAAGGGAGTGAGAGAAGTAGAGAGGTAAGGAGAGGAACTTGAAGCGGGGAAAGAGTGAGACTTTCAAGGAAGCAGGCTGGGAGGATCCTGGAGGGGCTAGAAATGAAATCGCCAGAGAAGGAAGGGAAAGTGGGCCCTGGCCACACGCAGAAGTTGGTTCTATCTTTATCCGAACTCCTAGAACTTTGCTTCCAGGCTTTCAATGTCCCAAAGACCTGAGGATAGGGGACCCAGGACAGGTGCCCCTAGAACAGCGGTGGTGAACTTATGGCACTTGTGCTGCAGCGGACTATTTGTTATCATTGAAAGCCCTAAAAAGTTCACCATCACTGCCCTAGAACCTCCACCCACTGCCTGCCTGTAGGGGCCATAGGCCCAGGCCGGGAGAAAGACACCTCCCTGTCTCCCCACACAGAGGAGGCTGCTGCCCCCTGCATGGGCATATCCTGGGCCCAGCCTCTCATTCTACTTTTAGTGCTTCTAGAAGGGTCCTCTGGTCACATCAGTCCACATACATGAAGAGAGGGAGTCCGAGTATGGGTGTGGACAGAATGTCTACCAGAGCCCTGTGGGTACCAGAACAGCCTTTAATGCCCAGGGCTTGGATCTCTGATACATCATGAGCTAAGGCTGACAGGCCGCAGTCTTGTTGGGCTGTTCGGGGGCTTTAGTTCTTCTTTCTCTGGTGTGAGAAGCAAGGAGTGAGGTTAAGTCCAGCAGGGCCTCAGGGTAACAAGCCCAAGTCTTGGGCAGTTCAAGGTCCCCACAGCTGAGCTAGATAAAGGCAAGACTGGCACTAAGGAGCCCCTCCAGAGGGAACCCAGGAGAGGCTGAAGGCCATCCGCCAAGGTGTGCTACCATGCTGGCCCTCCCCACAGGCCTGGAATAGGGAAATCTCACATGCACACAGACATACGCAGGTAGTCGCCACTATGGCAGAATCAGGCCCACTTTCTTAGAGACATTTGCCAAATGAAGTCACCAGCCAACACAGACCTTTAACTGAGACAGGTGAGGCCCAACTGGAAGAACAAGCTGCTGAGTTTTCCTGACGAGTCCTCGGGACCAGGGAAAGGAGGCAGAGGCCTGAACCTACGGGAACCTAGAAAGAGACTTGATAAGCCCATGGAAGGGGGCAGGTGAAAGAAGGCAGGACACTGATCTTGCCATAGTGATGTCCTGCTACTCTCATGGGAGGGCCCGGGATCGGGAAGGGCTCAGTAGAAGCACTCTGAGCTCCAGTCATGAAGGGAGCCCTGGAGAGGTAGTCGTAGTAAGTTACAATTGGAAGACCTCCAGGGAAGCTTCTAGAAGGCAAAGAAGCCTCTTTTATGCCCACCTACCCTTCCCAAGTCCTTCAGGATTGCGTGGGGCTGAACAACACTGCAGGTTCCATTTGCTCACAGGACTCCCATTTCCATTTCCAGACATGGAAGCCCATGCTCCTCCTCTCTGCCTGTGCCTGTCCTTCTCCCTCCAATCTCCATGTC
The DNA here is from genome assembly GCF_000276665.1 of Chinchilla lanigera. NCBI lineage: Eukaryota > Metazoa > Chordata > Mammalia > Rodentia > Chinchillidae > Chinchilla > Chinchilla lanigera. Next base: position 23,671,881 of record NW_004955402.1, on the reverse strand, counting down.
CCTGTCTCTCTCAGCTTTCTCTGACAGGACTTGAGCAGGATGAGGAGGGAGTGGAGGCTGGGGCAGGTGTGACAGCCTGTGTTATTGTGTTTCCACTTGGACCCTCCAGGCAGGGGCTGGCCGAGCCATTTAGCTGAGTTCTTGCAGCCTTTTGCTGCCCCTCGTACATTTAACGGCATCTTCAGGGCGTCAGTCCCCTCACCATAGCGGCACTGGTGTGGCAGTGGAGTCCCGCTGGGCCAGCTAATGAGGTTGGACACAATGCATGTGATGCTACTCCCAGGTCCTCCCTGAGGCCACATTCCCCACCATAAACCCAGCCCTGATTCCCTCCTCCCAGGCCCTCCACCATCTGCAGCCCCATCAGGTCCTGTGGCTTTTTAAATCCTATTAAGTTCCTCATTTTTCCTCTGAGCATCATTTTATTTCTAAACAGACAGACCACGTGCTGTCCGTGAAGGCTTTGAGGGGCTGTTGGAGACCAGCTGAGTAGGGAGGGGGCCCAGGTGGGGCAGCTGCATGCTCCTGCAGTGGTCCTGGCCTGCAGGCTTGGCTGGAGGAGACTAGTGGCTGCAAATGTTGACCTCCTAACGCTGCTTCTCACTCCCAGCCTCTTCTTGCAATTCAGTCCTGAACACCAGAAAAGCGGATTGAATGTTTGGATAAAATAGACATGCAGACTGGTCCCACTTTATGAAAATTCAGTGTACAGAAGTATCTGTTTTCCAGTCCTCAGAGGCAGCAAGTGACTCCCTGGATGGAAGCTTCTGGTGGAACAGAAACTCTCTCAGCGTTCTGCCAAGGAAGCCCTGAGGCCAGGCAGGATACAGAGAAATGGAAGCTGAAGGCCAGATGCAGATAAATCTGCAAGTACACAGGGTCAGTAAGAAACAGAGTCTGGTCCTGGCCCAGCACATTTCAACCTCTAATTTGGGGCTGTCTCTGAGACCCCAGGATGAGTAGAGCCAAGGCCAGCCCTGTCCAGTGGGCACAGTCTGGGATGAGAAGAGCCACCTAACCTAAACAAGAAGGGATTTGAACCTTGGAGAAGAAAGTACCACACCTCCTTCAGCCTCTGTGCTTTCTGAGTGTCCATCAAAGGTCCTTCCATGAGTGAGTGTCCCACCCACTGTGTACACACTCATGTGAGTGTGTGTGTGCTAGAGTGGGCATTCCTTGTTCCTCTGACAGGCCCTCTTCCAGTCCCAGGTCTCTCCTGCTCATCAGGACTGGGACAGCACCATCCTCCTTTCCAGAGCTGAGACTCTGGGGGAGGCATCATGGCAAACAGGTGTGGAGCTGGTTTGGGGAAAGCTAACTGTCTTACTGTCCCAGAGAGATCCCCTGAGCTACCCTACCCACACCCACAAGTCAGCCTCTCATCCAGCCTCTCCCTTTTTTAGCAGGAAGCATAACAACTCCACAGTGCCTCACTGTCTTCTTTTCCATGATAAGAACCCCTATTTTGTCTTCCTGTCTTATACCATCTCTGCTGGAATTTCTCAAGTTGTACCATAGAGGGTCATGTTTTTCTCTGAACCAGCCCTCAGCCTCTGTCCCAGCTGATCTTTTATTTACTTGAATTCCAGATTTATTTGAAGCTGATTTAAGAAAAGACATTCTGAGGCAAGAGGATCACAAGTTCAAATCCCACCCAAGCAACTTACTTAGTGAGATCTTGTCTCAAAATTGTTTTTAAGAAAGGCTGAAAATGTAGCTCAGTGTGAAGGCCCTGGGTTCAAATCCCAGTGCCCTCCCCCCAAACAGACATTACAGTGTTCAGCTTGAGAAGTTCATATCAGAGAAAACAGTACAGAACAGACATCCAGCATGGTCAGGGAGCAAAAAAGTGTACAAACACCACTGGGTCAGGCCAGGTTACCTCTCTAGGGCCTGGCTTTCCTCAAGGACAGAAAGTTCTACATGTAACTGATCACAGTCCCACCCATATTTTGTTGAAGCATTTCTGGCTGTTAGTTTCTCTAGATCATGGGGCAGAATCCTCCACCCTTGTGATTTTATCCTCAATAATCTGTGCTCCTTGTGACTTAAAGGAATCTTAGTTTCCATCCTTTCTCAAGGTCTTCCCTGCTTTAAAAGAAAGTCACTTCCAGTTTAACAGAACTAGACCCAAAGAGCAGCTTCACAAAGAGAGGTCTTTGTGGCTGGGAAGGAAGTGGCTGGTGGGGAACTATCCCCAGGGAGGGCTCAAGGAGGCTCCAGCGGGGCAGACACATATTATAAATACATCTGTAACTCCTGCCATAGGTGTGAAAATATAATTAACTGCAAACCTGCTGAATTTAAATGGACTTTAGGTTTACAGCTGGAGGAGGGGGTGTTGATTGATCTGCATTTTGTTTTTGAGGTTTTTTTTAATGCATTGGGAAAGTTAAGTTGAGACTCGCAGCAACTCGACAAATTCCCTCTGGCCCCGGCTAATTTAGCAAAGGATTGTTTCAGGGGAAATGGGATATTAATCATAGCAAATGGCCTTCTGGATGATATTTAAAAGCTGCCTCCTGCCTGTGTGCCCAGGAATAGGAATGACAGCGAAAGGGAGGCAGCCTGCCCCCCGCCAGGACCTACCCCATCACCACTCCCATGGCGTCTTACCCTTAGTGATGAGAGCTTGGTGTAAGGAGATATCCCATCCTTGGGAGATGGATAAGATGAGAGAGAAAGTCCTCAGTCAGCCTTCCTGGGCCAGGCAGCCCTCTGCACTGCACTGAATGAGCCCTGGCACAGTCTCCTCCTGGCTCCTGCCACTTTCCCCACTAGGTAGAGCCTGATAGCAACTTGGGCATTGGGAATGGTTCCTGGTCTGGGAAGCAGAAAGAGAGAAGAGACAGCATGGACCAGAGATGAGAGCAGGTAGCACCTGCTTGACCACAGAAGGAGCACACTCAAAGAGCAGAGCTTCCCAAGGGGGGAAATGACCTGAACCAAGGCAGCTATGGGCCACCCCAAGCAGTAGAATGGAGGAACTGCTTCAGGAGGAGGGCAAGAGGTGGGAACCCAGATTTCTAGCAGCTGCTTTGAATGGACCTATTTAGAGGAAGGGAAGATATCTCAAGCTTTTTGGGTGGGGGTGACCTGGCAGATGTGGTGTTTTGGAGACAGGAGTTGGGGGATGCTCAACCACATGGAGGGAAGAGCCAGAGGAAGGAGTGGGCAGGGCCACGGCCAGCCTTCATAGCCAGACCTCCTGTTTCTGAAGTCCCTGCCCTTCCCTCAGTGCTGCCCTCCTTAGAGAGCTGTACCCTCCTATCGCAAAGTGCATGGTGACACCTCCCTGAGCTGCTGTAGACAGCACACAGCTGGTGAACTGTGGAAGCTCCCTGATGGCCTCTGTTAGAGTTGTCATTTTATTTTTAGAGTTCAGTCCACAAGCAGGGAGGTGGCACAGTGAGGACCTCCGACAAGGGTTGATGGACCAAATGCAAATAAAAATCCTTCTGCCCATAGCCAGAGCTGTACTGAGCATGCGCATTAGCAGAATGAGACAGAAGAAGACTTCCTAGAGGTGGTGATAATGGGGATGACAGACTGCATCTGGGCCAAGCGTCATAGGCAAAGCTATGACAACAGATAAGCAAGCAGATATGTGGCATCCTAGACATTTTTAAATAACATAAAATGATTAGTCTGGCTGAAGAAGAGGGTCTACTTTCTGGAATAGGAACCTCTGAATATGGTACATTGTGATCTTCTTGCTCTTGCATTATAGGGTATTGCATTTCTAAGCTCTTATCCAGACAGTCTAAATCTGGGAATCCTATCACTTCCTCTCCTTTGGCCCAGGTGTAGACACATCCTAGAGTCTTGTTTCTCCACTTTGTGTTTCTGTCCAGTTCTCCAGATCAAACAAGCTTGGCTGCTATGGTGGGGACTGCTTCCACCCCTCCAGCCCAGAACAGAGCACACAGGCACACGTCCATGTCTGTGGCGGCAGCAGCTGCTGGGGCTCTGGGAGGAGACAATGACTAGACTCAACAAGATCCCAATCCCACCACCAAGTCAACCAGAGCCTCCACTAAGAATGCCTTGAGACTGGCCCAAGCCCAGCACGGGTGGCTGAGCAGCACCCTCATTTATGGATGGGGAAACAAGGACTAGGAGAGGTGAGGTGACTTCCCCAGAACCTCACAGCCAAAAATCGAAGTGTGGGGCCAGAGCTGGGAGGAGCAGATGGAGCAAGACTTAGTACACATGAGTTGAGGAGAATCAACCTGAACAGTTAGGGCCTTGTCTGTCTGGGGCTTGGGAAAAAGAAAGGCTTTACAGAGGCCTAGGCACCACGTACAAGGGTCAAACCCATGACCTGGATGCCCTGGACACCACATCCTGATACTGGGGAGCTGCCCCAGGTATCTTAGAAGCCTGAGCCTTGCACGTACGTCCAATTTAAAGTGACTTTGGACTTTGTAGAGCCCCTTTTCCTGGAGAGCTGATGGGCCACGAAAGACAGATGCACAGGTCTAGGAAGATAGCTCTGATCCTCTGCCAAGTGCCAGAGAAGTTCACAGTCCAGGGCGGAGGATCTACCAACAGCATCAAGAACACATGCCACTGACAGCAAAGGGGAGCCCAGGCAAGCTGGGGCAGTCAAGAGGGATCTCTGCAGGGAGCTCCCTGTTGGAAGGGATTGCAGGCTGAGAAGCCTCTGAGACAGGGAGTGCAGGCCCCACGGCCTAGAGCCTATCCAGGGAAATTGAGGAAACCAAGGAGAGGCTCTAGGGAAAACCAGGCAGAAGAGTCAGGGAATCTCTGGGAGATAATGGGGAACGCTGGTGTCTATAGAAGAGGTTGGAGGCAGGAAGATGGCCACCTCAAGGAGGCCTGGATAGAACACCAGGACACCATAAGAGACTCCTGCAGCCTCTAGCTAGAGGGGCAGGGCAGGGGACATACAAGTCAAGCCATAAATTCAAGAGTCTTTTGTCACTATGAAATGGAAACCCCAAAGTTACTCCTACCCTGTGTAGTACCTACTGTCCTTGGAACTCCAGGCACATGCCCACCTGTGAGGGCCAGCTGCCTGGCTCTCCACCATCAGTCCCAGCCCTTGTCAGTTCACTCTATTTTCTTCAGCTGTTCCCCACGGGCTGCCCCAGCTGGGAACCCCTTTCCTGCCCTCTGTGCATGCTATAAAATCAGGCATGGGTGTTAGTTTCTCATCTCTCTGTGCAGACTGTGTCCTCCTTAAGGGTAGACACATCTGCCTCTCCAGTCTCTGGCTGGGAACCAGGTCTCACAGACCTTGTTCTGTACTTGGCCCATGATGCCAGCCTCCTGCCCACATCTCTGAGCAGGAACCTGCTCCACCCCGAGGCTTCTGCCTGGCCTAGAGATAGCCCCCCATCCCCCCACCCCCACGTCCCACAGGCAGGGGCGGGGCGGGCAGGGGGCTGGTGCCGCTGACATTGGCATTCTCCTTGTAGCACATCTTAATAATTTAATGGCTATTAGCAGGGCCACTGTGGTGATGGGGGAGGGGACCATGGGGGGAAGATTTATAGGGAGAATTCACTCCAGGTTGGGGTTTTGTCTTCCTCTGTTTTCCTGGCATTTATCATGCATGTTTTAATTTGGATCGGAGAGTTGCTACCATCTGGCCATTATCGCAAAGAAATATTCATTTTCACTGAGTGACACAGGCTCCATTCATCACAGAGTGCGCTGATTACCCTGCGAGTGTGGAGCTGCACTTTCTCCTTCATTGGAAATGAACCTTGAGCTGTGAGCAGATCTAGTTTGCCCTGAGCAGAGGCATAGGGCAGGTGGCTGACTCTGACCCTCCCAGTGAGGTGGGCAGGGAGCACCTTGGAGGACAGATATCACACCCTGCAGCCTCCTTCACCCCTCCTGGGGGAGGTCTTGGTGGCCCCTCAGTCTCACCCCAGGTCCTGCTAACCAGTCCCCCTGCAGCCCTCATGTTCAGGGTTCCCTGGCCCCAGAGATGGCCCTCTTCCTGGGCCCCCAACTTCTGACAAATACACTAATGCTGTCCCATCAAGGGTAGAAGTTGCATTACACAATTTTTCCCTACCAGAACACCACTCTAGTGGTGTCATTTCAGGTCAGGGCCATGTGGGGGAGAGCAGTCTCCTTTCATTGCGTCATGATGGTGCCATCAAGCCTGGACCTGTGGGAAGAGATGTATCTGCCTCCAGCTAGGATATTTCCTTTTATCTACCTGCCGCTAGCCATGACATGCCATCAGGGCTCACTGACGGCCCCTTTTCAGTAATGGACATAGGACCCAAGCCCAAGACTGGGCTTCCCAAGGGGACAGCACTGACCACTGCCCAATTTGGTGAAGCCCTACTTCAAGCCCACTTAGTATGAAGTCATCAAGGTCTGCAAAGCAGAGACAAGAGGAAAACACACTGTCTTCATGGGGTACGTGTGTGAGCCAGAGTACTGAGAATTGACTGGGCCCCCTCTGGGCTCCCTACCACAGTTCAGGGGAAGGAGTAAAAAGTAAAAATTGACATGAAGTCACTCATAAGGCCCCACAGAGATTCAGACTCACAGACGGGATGACTTGAGTAGGGAAGTGTTGTCCCCAACCATCCCCACTACCTCCTGACAGCATTGGACACTCTGAGGAGGGAAGTAAATTAGGGACAGAAATAATGACATGAAATTTGTTTTGCCTGCAAGGCAGAATTAGGCAGAAGAGCTTTCTTTTATAGAAGTTCCACTCCCCCACGTCTTATGAAGGGCCCAGGAGCCAAATGACTTTGCTTGTTCCTGTCCTGGAATCTGTGACCAGACCTCAAAGCTGAGGTCCCAACCCCTCAACAGGACCTGGGTTTGACCAAGGCCCAAGGAACCAACTTGAATCCATGGGAGGTCCATGTAAGTGAGCTTTGGTGCTTCTTTCCCAGCAGGCAAGAAAGCCGCAGGTCACCTACCCATCCAGTCCCAACACACCCTCTGTTCTGTAAGCATCCAGGGAAAGTCCATTGCAGGGGCTCTACTACCAACAGAGGCACATGCCAATGAAGTTCTTTTTCTTTTTACTTCAGTCATGGGGATCAAACCGAGGTCCTCATGCGTTCTGAGCAAGTGTTCTACCACTGGCCACACCCCCAGCCCACAGCAATGTTCTTGGCCATGGGTCATTTGTAATCTGGCTGGGGCCTGGGGTAGAACCAAGGAAACGCCTAGTAGACAGGAAATGACTTAGAAGCACTGAGTGAGCCTTAAGTGAGAACTGTAAGGTGCTGATGGAACCCAAATGCCCTTCACAGCCCACTGCCAAGCACCAGGGCCTTCCCATGAGCCACCACGGATCTTCTGTCCCCATTCCAAGACTTAGGTATTAATTAGGTGAGGCAAACAAGGCTGGGGTGGAGGTCACTTGCTGGGTTACCAGCTGGTGGGTGAGCACATGGGAAGAAATGCAAAGCCTCTGATTCCTGGGCAACCTGGCTCCCACCACCACTCACTGGAAGGCTGGAAAAACCACGGACGACTTTGTGTGGTGCTGGCATTTCAAATGGCTAGAACAGGCAGTGACTGTGGGCCAGGATGGGAGCAGCAGGTCCCTCTCAGGGGACCTTTGTGCCTGTTCCCCTTCCTACTCTGGCAGTTGTTGAACGAAGTTATCTGGTCCCTGCTGGACCCCTCCTTCTCCTCTGTTCCAGTAACCTGGGTGAGATCTGCACATGGTGGCATTCAGAGCCATTCCTGAGAGGGTAGGGGGGCAGACCTAAGCCTCCACCACCAGGACATGGCACTGCCCCCTGCTCCTCTGGAACTCATTTGGTGACACCAGCAGCTCTGAAACATCTGTTCCTCCATCCGGGACCCGCAATTTGAATAAATTACCCCAATGTGGTGGCAGCCTGTTATTAATGGCTCGAGTTTTATACGATGCTTTAGTTTAATAACACTGTAGCCCAGCACTGCACCTCTCCCCAGATATTTTTATATTTTACCCCGTCCCCTACTCCTGCCCTCCTGCTTTCATCCCATGGCTACCTCCTGGGCTCCATCCCAGCTACACTCCCACCAGCCCCATCATCCTGACCCCAACGCCCTGATGTGGCTCCCACAGGCAGTAGGCCCTCATCTGCACCCAAGGCCTCCCTTGTAAGTGATGCATGTGCTCATCTCCCATTACCCACCTCTTCTACCTCTTTTACCTTTCTGTGCAATGCCACATTGGAGCCCACTCCATCACTGTCCCCAAAGGAAGCCCACAGCAGCAGGGAGGCAAGGGAGGGGCAATGCATGGAGAACACTGTCTCCAGGCCCCTTCTGTGCTATGCCATTTCTGGGGACTGTGACAAAAGCCTGGGGGTGGTGGGGACCTGCCCCTTCCCAGATGACCTGGCAGTGCCAAGCTTGAGAGCCCAGAGCCACTGGCTATTACATTTACTTGCTATTTGGGGTTCCTCATTCTTGTGTTTGTTTGTCCTTGCACTTGGTCCCCTAATCCTGCAGGAAGCCCTTCCAGATTATCAGATCTCATACGTGTTGAGGGTCCCTATGAGCTCTTCCTACAAACCCTTCTCAATGGCTTCTGCACTGCCCTCTGTCCACTGTCTCTCCTCCACAGCCACAGATGGCTGCCTGTGTGGTCATGGAACCCACTGGGGCTTGGCCAACCCCCACCCTTGTAGAATCTCCAAGTCTGATCCATAGTAGCTGATCACATGTGTGATTTCCGTGTGTGTCTTCCACAAAGCAAGTGTTGGGGTCTGTGTTGGCAAGGCCTCTTGCAAAGAATGGGAATACTCACCCAGAGGGAGAAAATAGGCCAAAGGCTGGGGAGGGTTGGTAGCTAGAGATATAGGATAAGAAACATTGAGGTTTAACGTATTCATGTCCTCAACCCATGTGTCCTCCTTCCACAAGTAAAAACATAGAGCATGATCACCAGCCAAAAAGTGCAGAGACCTTGGAGCCTGGGAATCTTGAGCCTAATTCAGAGGACCATGGGCAGAAGCCAAGAAAGTGACGGACACCACCCAGAGAGCCGGCCTCAGGATGGTTGCGGGAAGCTGGGATGTCCCATGAGGCTGGAACCCAGAGCCCTGAAAGTCCCTGACAGCCCAGATGTGGCAGCCCCAGAGAGGACTTAGAGGATCCCTCTATGCCAGGCCGTGTGGAGTTTCTTGTTCCTGGGGGCCCAGGGGTGAATCTGATGCTTAGCTCTGAAAGGGAAGATGTGCTGCACCCCGTCTGTCTCTCCCCATACACCCCTACCTACACCCACCCATTCTGAGGGTATAGGAGACCTGGGCTCTTGCTGCTTCCCATTTTGTCTAATGTTACTGTGGGGCTCTGCCTTTTGCTAAGAGCCCCACCATTATAACATAATTACTGCTGAAAATGACCTTTAAAATATATTTTAAATTCAAAATGTCTTTAAACCCTTCACTGAGCACCATTTTTCAATTTCAGTGACTGTTTTCCTTTTTTGGGGGAAGTGAGGGGTGGGGCGTGGAGGAAGGAGCCCTCAGCGTGGATTTCAAATGTTAATCTCTCCCCACTGCAGAGGCAGCCTTGCAGGGGGCCTGGGAGAGTAGGAGGAGCAGGTGGCTAAATCAGAGCAGCACCGCCCTTGCTCACAACCCTCAGCCTTTGGGCCTGGGCCTCTTGGCAGTAGGCTCTGCCTACCCCTCCACCCACCCGTGCCTCTGTCCTCAGCCGTTAGCCTGAGCTTACCCTTACCCCTCAGAGGTTCTAAGAGCATCAGAACCCTTAAAGTAGTTCCTTCCCCTCCTTCTCCAGTTTTGCTCTCTGTTTTCCTCTTTCCTTCCTGCAGTGCTCAATTTCCTGCCCTCTCAGTGCCCGGAGGGCCCCCAGTTCCTTCAGGTTGGACCTCCTCGCCTCCTGCCTCAGTCTCACCTCCATTTCTTCCCTCACCTGGCTGGGGCACCCTGTTCCTCAGGCAGCTTGTTGCTGCCTCCCATGGCTCTGGAGGATATTGGGTCAGGAGGTGGAGCTGTTAGAGGAGGCAGCTGCACTGGCCACATCTTCCCTACCTCTGCTCCCCTAAAGGGTCTGCAGAGGGATCTAATTTGCCCGACACACGGCTCACCACACATAACACACCACTCATCACTTATACTACACCACATGCTACCCATAATACACCACTCATCATCCATAACACACCACTCACCACCAGTAATGCTTCAGGCCCACATTCTCTACGTTCTTCAGCTCCACAGTTCTCAGGAAACTGCAGTGCCTCCCTCCTGGACGTCTCCTCCAAATTTCTACCCTTATTAATCTGTGTCCCCTCCTCCTCCTCTACACCAATACCTATCACTTTAAAATGATATAGGGAAATATTACAACTCTCAACCTGCTAGATGTCAGGTACCCTGAATTTGTGTTCCCCAAAATTAAAGAATGACTTCTAAGGAACAATGGAGGTTAAGAGTAGAAAATATTTATTGAGAGAGATAGCTCCTAAGAGACAGGAGGGGACCCAAAAGTGGGATGCCATGGACCCCACATTCCAGAAGAAGTTTTATAGAGCAAAATCACCAAGAGGGTACAATGTGGAACAAAACTATGATCAACCAATAAGATTACAAGTATAGCTGCTTAGGTAATGTTGATCCAACAGGGGAGCAAGGCATGTAGCAAGTGTACGTGAAAGAATAAGGACCTTTGTTGGAAGAGATGAGTCACACACACTTGAGTGACTGATGTCTGCCTCAACTTTATTGGACCAAGTGATACCCGTTATAGTATGTTGCTTATCCCTTGGGGAGGCATATAGGCCTGTTCATTCCATCTTTATCTTGAGACCTGGTCCTCAACAGATGCATCTCCAGCCACAGTTGTAATGTGCTCTCATCCTCCTCACTGACTCCCTCAAGGGTTTAGCCTGTCTGGCTGCCTATCATATTTCTACCTAACTTGGCTGTCTATAATAACACCTCCTGGAATCCTGTTACTCAGCCTCACCTCTGTGCCTCAAATGTGACCCCTCATTTGTACCCTCCCTACCTGGCCTCCCTTTGTGCAGCTCATGTCTTCCTCGGAAGGGGGCTCCCAGGGGCTTGTACCGACTGGTGATATGAGGGACAACACAGTGATAAGGGGTTAGAGGCAGTATGACCCTTCTCCCCATGCCAAACACACACTATTTGTGGTACTGGGAGTTGAAACCAAAGCCTTTACACTGAGCTACATCCACAGCTTGATTGTTTTGGTTTGTGTGTTTGTTTGCTTGTTTGTTTTTGAGACAGGGTCTTGCTAAGTTGCTCAAGCTGGGCTCAAACTTACAATCCACCTGCCTCAGCCTCCCAGGCCTTCTGGCCATGTAGAGGAAGTATTCAGAAGGCTCAAGTCCTACCATATGATAGGATCTCTATTCTCTCCATCCCGTGGGACATAGCCAAATTGAGCAGTAGGAGAAGAGAGAAAAAGGGGTCAGAGAGGCTCTGATAGCTCCGTCCCTCCCTGCCAAGAAGGAAGGGGTAGCCAGTGGGCATCAGTGGCACTGGAAGGACTCTTCCAGTGTATTCTTAAGACTTGTTCCTAAAGTAGTCCAAATTCCCATCAGTATTCAGCTTGTTCTGTGTGCAAGGATCAAGCAGGAGGAAAAGCATGGGTGGTCATCGGGGCTGCTGGGGACCCCTGCAGTGGCCTTGCTCTCTAGCTGGGCTCACAGAACTCCCTGGAATCACAGGCAGTCACACTGGAGTCCTCTTTGTCCCTCACTTCCAAAGCCTCACTCACCTGCCCTCTCCTCACACCCTCTTCACACCTCCTCTGCCTCCTGGATGACTGCTTTCTTCCAACTGCGCTCCACACTTCGTTCTGCGTACAGCAGCCCCATGAGAGCTGCCATTCCAACTCACAGGAAGTCAAAAGCCTTTACCTCCCTTGCTTCTGTTGCCTCAGTGATGCTTGCTCCTGCCTCCCAGCCTCACAACTGTCCTTCAACATCCCTGCTCCAGCCCTCTCACTAGCAACCCCAGCCAGGGGGCTCCACCTGCCACCTCCACCTTGTTTCTGTTTTATCCATGGCACATACCAGTATCCCAATCTCTCTGCCCTTAAAGATGAGGCCCTGCTTGTAGGGATTCTCTGTTCCCTGCTGTATGTACCTGGCCAATAGCAGAGGGTCAGGAATGAATAGCTGAATGCAAGGATAGGGACACAGGACACACAGGTACAGTGTTACGAGGAAGTGCTGGGGTGTGGGATCCGATGCTATGCAGTCAGGGGACAAGTTCAGCAGCATGGGTTGTGTGCCAGGCCATGGGCCAGGTGCCAGAGGTCAGCAGAGAGGGCGAAGACCCCAACTTCAAGGAACTCACAGAGCTTTGTGGGCAGAGCAGCTAGGGAACATTGCCTGGTGAGGGGGGGCTTGCCGGGGAGCAGAAGGTGGGAGGAGCCAGGCAGAGGAGGGTGTGACATCCAGGCCCAGGTCCTGGCTCCACCACCAGCCTCAGGAGCTGGAAAGGACAGGCCGCGTGATGTGTGCGGCATGCCGCTGGCCTCTGGAGCGGGTGCAGAGAAGGCACAGGCGCACAGGGCTGGGAATGTGACTCACTCGGCCTGGCCAGCTTCCAGAAAACTCTGTGCAATCAAGTAGAGAAACACATTTGAGAAAACAAAATTGTGAGAGTAACTTTGAGGCCTCGGTTGCCATGGAAACATATCTGTAAATACTTAACTGCAAACATTAAGTGACACACAGGGAGGAGTGAGGCAGTGGCACGGGCTCGCACCAAGGGATACAGCCAAGTCCACAGGCGCTGGCTTGACTTCACAGCCAAAGCTCTCAGCCTCTGAGCATCCTTCCCTTTCCCTACCTCCTCCTGCCAGGGTCTCTGGCCTGGGTCCCCTGCCTTTATGTTAAGCTTCAGGCTCCCACCTTGTCAACCCTGTGAGCCAACATCTGCATGGGAGAGCTCTAGGGGCCAAGCTCCCTTTCTGCCTGGATCCTCTGAGACTCTTTCCCACGAGCATCCCAGCCCCAGGTGACTGCAGCCCTGGCCACTCCTATCCCCACCCATCACCTCCAAGGTATGGGCACTGTAACACAACATAGAAACCAAGGGACTCTTCTCAACAAGTGGGTTTGAGAAATGCAAATGTTTTGCCTTTTAGGGCAGAAGGCCCAGCTCACTATCCAGGTCCCCTCCAGTACACCCCCTCTGGTCTGCTGTGCTCAGGACCATCTCCCCAGCCTCTTTGGCCTTCCAACTACTCTCACTCCAAGGTGACAGCATGAGGCCGAGGAGGGGGCACCCCAGAGCCCTCCAGGCACCAGCCTGCCTGCTCTGGTACTTCCCAGAGGTTCTTAACCTTTCTGGGTCACACACCCCTTTGGAAAACCAAGGAAGGTTTTCATTCATCCATTTAACTGTTCCAAAAATGTTAGTAATTACGGTCATCTGCCAGGCCCTGTGCCAAGTTCTGAGGAACCTTGCTCTCCTGGGACTTAGGCTGAGGGGGCAGGCAGTAAGCGAGAGCCCCACTGGACAGCAATGATGACAGCTTGCCAGCCAGTGTTCAAGATCAGGATAGGGCCCGGCATGCAGCGAGACGACAGGGGCCCATGCAGGAGATGGTGCAGATACTACACAACCTCATGGACCATTTTAAAGACTGGATCTTGTTCAGAGTGAAGCAAAGGGCCACCTGAGGGCTTGAGCAGAGCAGTGGCATACACTGTCCAGCTCTGGCTGCTGTATGGGGACAGACTGCAGAGGAGCAGTTAGGTGGTCGTTGAAGTGATACAGGAGAGATGGCTGTAGCTAGGACAGGGTGGTAGTGAAAAAATAAGTGACAAACCACGGTTCTCCTCCCTGGAAGAGCGAGTGTTTGCAGACACTTGAACCATTTCACACACTCTCTGCATGCTCCTGGACCTGCAGGCTCCCCTGAGGCTCCCCTGAGCCCCATGGCTGTGGGTTTAGACCCCAACTTCCTGGGCTTCCCCTCTAGCTCTAGCAGACACCTCTAGCCCTTAGCCCGTGTGCAGTTAACAGTAGAGCCACGTATCATTACAGTAGATCAGTACCTCTGGCCGCAGGGGCTTCTACTTCCCATGTACCGAGCAGGCTCCACTCAATGTCTGCAGGAGTCAGAAGGCCCAGGGCCTGGCATCTGGTGCCTTGGATGATCTAGGAAATATGACCAAATCTTTCAGATGCTATGCCAAGTGAAAGGAGTCTGCCACGGACCAGCAGATTAACAAAGGAAGTTTTAGAATAGGCAAAAAGAAGCAACGGTGAGAAAGGTACAGAGACTGGGTGCCACGGAGGAAGTTGGGATAGTGCCTGGAAAGGGTCACCAGGGAACTTTCTGGGAAGAAAGAAACATTCTCTATCTTCGTAGGGGTGTTCCTGTCCACATTTGTCAAAACTTATTAAATTATGCACTGAAGATTCGTGCATGTCACTGTCGTAAATTTTATCTTTATAAAGAGACACAAAAGAAGGATGGCATGTTCCAGACAAAGGCAGGAGTCAGCTGCCTAAGAGGACTCCCCCTCCACGGGGAGAGTGTCCCCAACCCTTGTCAGGTGCTCAGGCAGCTGCCAGCAGGAGGAAGTGCTGTGCTACAGGAATTCAGGTGGAAGTATGAGAGGTTGATTCTGGGAAGAAGTGATTTTGCATTTTAAAAGAGAATGTTGAAAACAGCAGGGCTTACCGCAAAGAGATGAAGTGCTAATGGTGGACTTAAAACCCCTGACAGCTGGTGGGTAGGGGCTTCCCAATCCCAGCCAGGTGCTGCGCCTCACAGATGATCTGTTGTGTGAACATGATGGGCAAAAGAGCAGGACAGGGAGGGAAAGAACTCCTATAATTATTCTATTCCTTCCAGCTGCCTCTGCCCTGGCCTTCGGTTTTCCCTGCTCCCCTTTTACAGTGCCACCCCCAATAATAGGTATCTTCCTAATTGCCTTCAAGTTGCAGGTCTGAGCTGCTCGCAGGATGTGGTGTTAGTCTGGTGTGTTACTTACTGCCCAGACCAGGGCCCTGGGTAGGAAATCCTGGAGGAGACACTTTATCCATGATTTAGTCCTCTCCTGCTCCCTACTGACTTAACCAGCTCCAGAGCACTCACCCTGCCCTTTCAGACAGTCCAACAGCCTCCCTTAGGAAGCAAGGAAATGTGAGATCACGCTGTGTCCTGGATGAGGTGTCCTACTTGGATAGGCCTTTAAGACACGTTTTCTAGAGGGAGGAGGACCAGCCATCAGTGAGGGGAGGGTGGCAGTGCAAAACTAGGGTGCCCAGAAGTTCCATTGTGCCATGAATGGTCCGAGCTGACTGCTGTCCAGGACTAATTATTAATAATGTTCCCCTTCTCCAACATTGGACAATCCATTATGTGGTCACTCAACACATTAAAGACAAACAAAACAGCTAAATGCAAAGCCAAGATGCAGGTGTGCCCATGGGTGCCCCAAGTGGCTAACTTAGGGGTCCTGTAAGGGAGGAGGAGAAAGAAAAGCCATGGGAAGGAAGAGGGCTGATGGTGTCTCAGAACTCCTGCAGGGCCCTAACCCAAGTGTGCAGGACACAGCAATCTCACACTCCCTCATTTGCAAAAATGTCAAAGTCCCAGGGAAGTGACATCACTGGGCAGCACGGGCTCACAGCTCTTCGGTGATGAATCAGGACAAAAGCCAGGCTCAGACCCCAAGCCCAGGCTCCTCCTCCACCGTCCAGGGCTCGCAGGGAACAACCTTGGGAAAAGGGTGAAAGCTGTATGTCCTAGTCTAATGCTGTGTGTGGAGGACTCCCTGGGCCCAGCCCAGGATTTCCAGTGGAGGTGTAAGTAGGTCATGTTTCCCCACTACTAACTGTGGAACTGTGAGTGAGCTTCTCATGGACATCCGTTTCCTCTTTTGTGAAATAATAGCTGTAGTATCATTTCTGATTCCTGGTATATTGAATACTGGTATGTTCTAAAAATCTGGGCAGAGATCTGGGATGGACCAAGAGAGTATCCAGGAGAGACCCTAAGGACCAGTGCTTTCAGGGCACTCCCTCCTGGAGGAAGGTGGGCGCATGATGGGGAAATGTCACCTCTCTGCTTTTAAATCAGAGTTGCAGAGACAGAAAGAGAGCTGTTCTTCACCTCCATGTCCTAGAAAGATGTCACCGACAGGCCTGAGGATTGCCCTTGGAGTGTGTATTGAATGTCTTCCTACCTGAGACTCATCAATTATATCTGCTGGGAAAGCAAACTCTAAAGCGATATCCAGGTGAAAGCACAAGCATTTTACTTGTGCAGTTTTTTTCATCTTCGTCAACATTGGTCTTAAGAATGGGAAATGTAGATAAAATTGTGAAAAGAGAATTAGCATCCAAACAAGACAAGAAGATCACTTGTAGTCCCATAAATTAGCAAGCTCTGAGTCACAGAGCCTAGAGGACGAAGGAAACAAGCTGACGGTCCTCAGGAAGCTGGGGGTCACATTGTAGTATCATGGAGCCCAGAAATGAACAAAGCTAACAAGTTTGAAAAGGTGAAGGGCCTGAAATCCAACATTTGGCTGCCTGGAAATCTTGAAGATAACCTTTGGCAAGCTCTAGAATAAATTTGTCATACTAGTGGCTTGAGAGCATTTGGGGAAACATGAGCCACTATGATTTGCCCAGCATGAGCTGGATCAGGGGAATTGGGTGTCTGGTTTGATAAGTGGGTACCCGACGTGTATACAGAAAGCAAGGTCTCACCTGACATCATATCTCCTAGCAGGGGCAGTTCGCAGAGTTGCCCAGGTAACTCAGGGCTGGATGTGCAGGAAGGGAGGTCCCTGGTGACATCTACGATCATGGCCTTCATATTTGGCACTCTCTTGTTGGATTTTTTTATCAAAGACTTTATGGAATGGAGAACAGAAGCAGAAGCTCATATTAAATTTTCTGAGAACCCATAACCAGAGGATGTCAAGCTGGATGACAGAGTCAAAATCTAAAGACATCTCCTCAGTGAAGTTCTCATTTGAGATGCAAAACCAGGGAGACACCTGGCCTGCCCTCCACTCACCACTGCACAGCGGAAGTGCAGATTCAACAGCTTCCCTTCCAGCGCCTCATAACCTGTATTCCTGCTGAGATGGAGGGTATTAAAAGATTTCCAGAAAAATTGTAAAATTATGTATCTAGGAGGTCTTTGTCAGTCAGTCAGTCTATATGAATCCTCCTTCCCAGACTCCCACATGTTTCATACAGTAACCAAGTAACCACACTTTGGGGTCCCAGACCTTTGTGAAAATCTGTTGAAAGCTATGCACTCTCTCTGCAGGGAAGTGCTCAGAGATATGAAATGGTGCTGACCCTTGCCAGGGTCCACAAGCCCCTCTAGTCCATCAGATCCCTCAGGAAACCATGTATTTCAAAAGCCAGCCCCTGCCGGACAGCCCATCTGGCAGTCACTGGTACTACCATGTGACTTCATCTATTCCTTCCTTTCAGGGGAATAAGGGCAGTGATCATGCAGCCTTTAGTGCCTATAGTAGGTTGAATGGTATCCCCCAAAATTCATGACCTTATTTGAAAATAGGGTCTTTTAGGATGTAACCAAGTTAAGATGAAGTCATACAGGATTAGGATGGGCCCTAAATCCATTATAACTGCTGTCCTTAGAAGAGGAAGGAAATTTGGATGCAGACACCAGATGTACAGGGAAAATATTCCATGACAATGGAAACAGATTCATATGTCAGTACAAGATAATGAAAGCCAAGAACTGCTGGCAAATACCAAAAGTGAGAGAGAGGCCAGGAAAGATCCTCCCCAAGAGTCTGAGAGAGAACACAGCCCTTCAGACTCCTAGATTTCTGACTTCCAGCCTCCGGAACCATAAGAGAACAGCTTTATGTTACTTTAAGCCACCCAAGTGAGATACTGTTATTGCAGCCCTCAGAGACTAATGATGCCTGAAGGAGCCCGAGATAGAGCATGCTGGACCCCCAGGGGTTCCCATGAGCCCAGCAGACTTGTGGCTGGATGTCCAGCCTGTCCCTTTCTCCAACTACACTTTGTGGGGCTATGCTGGTCCTGTTTGTTCACATGAGGCACTACCACTATGTAGCTCCTGAACTTTGCCAGTGAGAGAGTTACATGCCACTTGAAGAGAAGTTAGAAATCCCAGCACATCCATCTTAATAAGTTTTATTACAGCCTGCCAGTTTAGACTAATGACTAATTTACTATATAAAATACCAGCAGCATTTTTTTATTTTCTTAATTAATTATCTCAAACAAAGGTGAAATTTATAAAAGTGTCCAGAAACGGTGTGCATTGTAAAACTGCCTTGCAGAAGATGAAATTATTGCTAACGCAGGATCAAGTTATTACTGTATTGACTTAGTTACCTTATGACTTTATAATGGATTTCTTCATTATTTTCTTGGGATTGTGGCATTCGTGATTGCATTAAAGTCTGTTAATCTATGCAAATATCATTAGGCACCACTAATAACCTCAGCAACTTTTCTCCATTCCAGGGACTGTGCTAAGTACTTGGCCCTTGTAGGTCATTTCCAGTGGCAGGGAGGAAAGCCAAGCAGGAAGATCTTCTCTTGGGAAGCAAGAGCTCTCCACACACAGCCCAGCACAAGGCAGAATGGGTGGGCACTTCCTCGGGGTGGGTTGAGGTTCTCAGGAAGGTTTCCTTCATGTCATTTCATGTGTTTCCCCCATCAGTACCATCATAGTGAGTGATACATCCCTGCAAACCTCCATCTCTTTCAATGAAAGCTTTGTAAACCCTTGCTAAAATGCATCTGTCCTGGAAGGTAATCCTCATTCACTTAGTATCTGTCATGGAACCAACAAAATTCTGTAGAAGTGCTTTACTCTCTTTCAACTACAGTACTAAAATACCATAAACTGCACAGTTTATAAACAATAGAAATTTATCTCTCATAATGGAATCTGGGAAGCCCAAGATCAGCATACCAGCTGATTTGGTATTTGATAACCTCATTCAATAGAAAGGGAGAGACAAGCCCCCTCAGGCCTCTTTTATAAAGGCATTAGTTCCGCCCTTACAACCTAATGGCCTGCCAGAGGTCTCTAGTGTGATCACCTTGGGGGAGGACTTCAGGGTATGAATTTTGGGAGGACACACCCATTCAGGCCACAGCAGGAACATAAGGAATTGTTGTGCTAGGACAAGGGACCGATCTGTTTTAGTGGAGGCTAAGAAGAATGCTGCATCTGATTGTGGGTGCAGTCTGAATAGAATTGGCCACACTGGTTGTCTAGAGGATACTTGTGGACCCTGGAGACTAGGAAAGATGTCCCCAGTGTGGAAGGATAGAGAAAATTTGTGAAGAGAGGTAACCACCCTGTGAGCAGCTTCCAGTCAAAAGTATCCAGGTCATCAGACCAGTTTAGGCTGCAGCTGAAACATTTCCAGCCAAGGCAGGCAGTGAGACCACCCTGCCCCAATCCCAGAGCTTGCCACGGCCAATGGGAAATCCAATCCAAGTCTCTAGCTGTTAAAGCCACACTGCTATTTCTTCTTCACTGAAGATGGATCCTGATCACACCAGGGATGGGGCAGAGAGTGCTGCAGGTGTGGGTCCTGGCTCCCTTCCCAACCCAGTGCTTGCTGAGTCTACACTGCGCTCCAGTCTGTGTGCTACTGTCACTCTTCATTCCAACAGTGCTTACGGAGCTTGCGCTCTGTGGCAGGCACAGATCCAGGTCCTCTTTGTCATGAAAAGACACGAAGCTCCCATCCCTGTGCCAGCGGAGATGCTGACTCACAGTTGTGAACAGTTGTGGGGCGCAATCGCTCTTGCTGTCTGAGTTAGCATTTTGGCCACATCAAAGGGTCAGCTTAAAGTTTGAGTTCAGAGAGTGGCAGAAATGGTCGGGGTCACGGTGAGTGGAGACCAGGGCTAGGGGCCAGTTTATTAGCTGTGTATCTGGGCTGGTCTCCGCCCCACAGCCCTGCCTCTGGGTGGGTAACACTGTGCTTTAGTGGTGAGCTGGACCAGGCCTGGGACTCACTGCGCTGCAGCACTTGCTCTTCCCCAGCTCCTGTTGCCCTCCTTGGATCAGCATTCCCAGACCTTTCAAGGTTAAGGAGCCATATTTAACATCAAAAATGCATCAACATCCCCTTGACAGATGTTATACTTTGACTACCCATTGTTTGAGAGAGTGCAAAAATGACAAAAAGCTACCTTGAATTCAGCAGTGCTTTCAAATGGATTTGTACTTTTTAAATCACATCAGCATCTATATGCATTTGAAAAATAGTCACATATGCCTGCTTATGAAGCATTTCTGATGCAGTCAGCTGACAAAGCTGGAGGTGCCTGAAACCAAGTTCAGGTTGACACCACTGCCCTAGACCATGGGGCTGTTTGCCGTGGAGGAGAGGAGGAGGTGCACAGGCAAGGAGCACTCTGTCTGGTGCCTAAGGGAGAACCCAGGCTTCTCTTCTCCTCTAGTTGCTTTTTCCATGAGTCTCTTCAGCCTCCTCTTCCTTCCTCTAAGCCCACACTGGGAGTGGGTAGCCCCTTACCTACTGCCCAGATGTATATACCTGCCCCGCTGGGCATCCTGCCATTACTACACGCCCTCCTCTCCAGCCAGCCTGCCCCCTTCGGCCTCCCCAGCTGTGCACTGTCCCCCAGACACCTGGCTTGTCCTCCCTAGCTCCTGGACTCCACTGGCCCTAATCCTGTCCTGCCTTGTCCTTTCAGGCTGCCCCCTCTCTGCTGCTTCTTCTTGCTCAGGCATGATAGGACTGAAAGCTTCCTGGTCCTTTTGATCATAAAGGACATTTTCTGACAAAATCAGGCCTGTTAAGGTGATAAGAGCCACCCCCATTTTTGAAGGCTCCCCTGCAGAGGGCAATGCTGAGCGCAGAGGTGTGGAGCCCCAGAGATGGAATTCCAGGCATGTGTGAGTAATGCTCCGTAGCCTGGACAGAGAAGATGTGGTACAACTGATGGAGACACCTCTCTCCAGTCCCACCCACTGTACTTACAGTGAGTTTGAGCTTCTGCCTGTTTCTTAGCCTCTCTGAGCCTCAGTCAGCTGATCTGTCAAATGGGGATGTGAAAAGACAAAAAGAAAAAAAAGCCAGGCTTGGTAGTGCATGCCTGTAATCCCAGCACTTGGAAGGCTGAGGCAGGAGGATCATTGCGAGTTCAAGACCAGCCTCGGCTACGAAGTGAGTTCAAGGCCAGCCTGAACTGCATAGCGAGACTCTGTCTCAAAAAGACCAAAAACTGTTACGACTTTGGCAACTCTTGGAGATGGACTAAACGTTTTTGGGGTTTTTTTTAAAAAAAAAAAAAAAAAAAAAAAAAAAAAAAAATAGGGATGTGATCATGTGCTAGTGAAGCACAGTAGTGAGAAGTAGGTGGAATGTTAAGAACTCCCAGCTGACCCTGGGCTGACTGTCAAGATAAGCCAAAGGACAGCCACACCATTCCTGATGGAAAAGCCTGGCTGCAGCAGAGCTGGAGGGCCAGCTGGGGGCAGCAGCCAGCAAACCAGGGTCCTCGCTCTTTTCATTCACCCCCAGAGCACTTGTTTTCTGCAGAGTGGCCCCATAGTGCTTGTCACCCCAAGGCACCTCCCACAATACCCAGCACAGCAGATCCTTGCAAACAGATGCTTGAGCTGTGTACACACACAGGAGGCAGGACACCTGTGTTCAGGGCCATGATTCAGCCAGGAAGATGCTGCATCCTAGCAGATGGGCTCCCCGGTGGAGCACCCCCTCTGCCGACCCCCATCTCCTCTCACCCTAGCATCCTCATCAAGCTCTGCCCTTCCATGCTGGGTCATTCAGCCTGAATTTGGAAGCACTTATCCACAATGGCCAAGTCTTTTTTTTTTTAATCTCCTAACAGAGCATCTTGCACATAGTTTGTCAACCAGTTGTATGATTGGCTGGCAAATGATAGGAGGAACCCAGGGCAGCCCACAGCTGTCATACAGGTTTCTGAGGTGTGGAAGATCCTCTCTCTGTCACCCTGTAAACTGAACTTCATGTCAACCAAATATTACCTACCAAAAGGCTTCAGGAGACCCCTTAAATGACAACAGCAGGGTCTTCTGTCACTCGCAATGCCAGCTACACCCTAGCACATAGGATGCTGCCACCCTTCAAAACAGTTTGTGCCCTGGAGGAAGCTGACTTTCATCAGTCATTAGATGTAATGTAAATCACACTGTCTCCAGAGCTACCTGCTCTCCTGAGCTCAGCCAAGCCTCGTGGCTGCCTAGCTTGGTGAACAGAGAAGAGGGTGCCTTCTACTTGGTGGGTGAGAACTCAGGTGCCAGACCAGCAGGGTTAAAATCTTGGCTTTACTGTTGATCTGCTTGGAGACGTCTAGTAAATTGCCAAACTTCTCTGTGACTCAGTTTCCTCATCTCTAAAATGGGGGTGACAGTGGTACTCACTTATAAAGTGTTGTGAGCAGTGCTTGGTCTGTGGTGAGAGCTCAAGACAAATTAGCTATCCTTGTCCTCTCTGAGGACATGGTCCTTGACTGAGCAAATGAATGGATGGATCTCTGAGCACACCATATGGGCCGACACCTGCCACCCAACTGCAGGGGCTGAGTCAGGCACACCACACTCCAAGAGCAACCTGCTCTGTGGGGCTGGAGGCCATGGCCTTGGCCTTTGAGGAACAAGCACTTAGGCTGAAGCTGTCCTCCCCACAGCCAGGGAGGTCTGCCTTGGGCATAGTGGGGGTTTAAGACGTGGTCCTGACCTGACTGTAGGCTCAGGAGAATCAAGAAAATCTTCAGGCATCCACAGTAAGCTAGCCCAGCTGCAACCTGTGGTAATGACAAACCCACCAGGAAATGGGAAAGTTCAGGGCCAGAGCTGAAAGAGAGGTCGGTTTGCAGTAGGTGTTGAGCAGATGGAGTCTCCTACTTGGAAGAGTCAGTACCCCAGCAGGTGTACGCAGACATGACTAGTTTTCTGACCTTTTGCATTTAGACCCCATTATCTGAAGTCCTCAGAAACATCTTGGCCAGCCATCCATCCACATTTACCTATCACTATTTATGTGCAATCCATCATAAATCTATCTGCTTTCTGCAATCATTTTTCTCTCATCTGTGTATCTGTCATCTAACATTTAATCTAGATATCTAGCCTTTATTAATCATGTCGACCGTCCATCCATCTCTGTGTCTATCTGGAGTCCATTATCAGTCATGAGTTAATACACTGTGTACTTAAGCATGGGGCCTCCGAGTCCCATGGGGGTGGGGGAAGTGATTTCCAGAGGGATAGGGTATCTGGATCAAAGTAGGCGAGGAAGAAAAATAAAGGGCTGATGAGAGAGGAGCCCAAGACTTTCTTCTCAAAGCAGGGTTAGCCTGATGGGTAGAGGGGAAAGGGACACAAAAAAGAATAAGAGCTTACAAGATATTGGGGAGTTGCTGACCTAGAACTCCCCACCCTTCTACCTCCCCAAATTAGTACAAAGTCTTTCAGGATGACTCCTGCAAGTGACAGAAAGAATGCCCAGGCTCAGGCATCAGGAAGGTGGGTGCTGCTGTCCCCTTGGCATCAACAGAACCCAAAATCCTGCCTACTGCAGAGCTGTACAGTTACTTGTTGGCAGGTGGAGGGTGAGAGATGCAGTGCCCAGGAGATGGCAGCCTGGAGAAGACTGATCACAGCCTCTCCACTGGTTGCCTGTGAGCATCATCTAAGTAGTTCTCAAAACCCAAAACCAAAAATACTGCTGGCTGGGACTCCAGACAAATCAATCACACCCACATCTCAGAGGCCAGCCCTGGGCGTCTGTACTTTGAAGGTCCCTGCTGAACTTCAGAGCAACCAGGGCTGAGAACTCTATCTTACAAGATTATAAACACCTGCTACTAATCTCTTCAGGGCTGTCCTGATGGGGAGGGAGTGGGACTCAGGCCCTGAGCAGATCTAGAGAGGCACCTAAGACATGCTTCCTCTAGACTGTGTCCGTGGTCTTCCATGGAGGCCAGTGGGTCTTATGTCAGAGTGTTCAGGAAGCCCCCACACACACACACACATACACACCTACAGTGGATCATATGAGTGTGGCCAGGGGCTGGGGATTTAGCTCAGCAGCACAGCACCTGCCTGGCAAGCATGAGGTCATGAGTTCGATTCCCGGTACCAGACAAAAACAAAAAGCAAAAAAACCCAAACATATGAGTGTGGCCAGGCAGCCTCTGAAGACCACACCCCCTCCCAGGATCCCCAAAGTTCTCAGCAGTGTCCAGGGCTGTGGGGTGGGCTTCAGAGCCACAGCTTCCAGGCCATTGATTCATGCAGCTTCACCCAGGTTAGACAAGTACTGTAGACACTGAGACACGTGTGCCTTTCCAGAAAGCCAGACAGCGGGCTGTTCACACCTCCACTGCCCACAGGATACAAGACCTTGCCCTACATGTTAAAAATGGGCATAGGTCAGAGGGGCAGGTAGTTTGTCCTACTCCCTGACACGCTGTGCTGTGTCCCTGTAGGAACATGCGGAGCCCATCCGTGCCCACCCTCTCTGGAAGACTTTGGGGGGGGGGCCCACAGCTGGGAGTACCTGACACTCACTGAGGGTCAGCCTGCAGCCAGAATAGAGGCTGGCCTGTGGCTGCATCAACTGCAAGCAGCGACAACTGTTTTATAGCTTTGTCACCATGCCACTGGGCCGCTCAGCTAACCAGCTCCTGCTCGGCAGTAATAGAGACAAACAGCTCCAAGTGGGTCTTTTATTTCTTCCCCAGCACTCATGGCCACCTGGAGTCAATTCTTTGCCCTGTCAGTGAGAGGTTTTTGGTACTAGCCCTTGGTATCTCCTCCTCTAGCTCTCTCCTCCCCTGTGGACCACCTTGCCCTACCCCGCCCTCTCAGCAACTCCTCCCCTAGCTGGAAAGAAGCCCTGCTTTGTCTGTCTCCTTGAGAGCTGAGGACAAACTGGCCATAATTTATGCTCCCGCATGATATAAAAGAAAAAAAGGCCCCATTATGCTATAAATTATCCCATGATGGGTGAAATGCTAGAGAGTGTGCCAGACACCAGCGGAAACCCCATTAGACAACAGGGTTCGGCTGCCGAGAAGTCCCCACAGAACTCCGGGCCGTCTGTCGTGTGTGTGCGCCTGGTAAGGATAATGTAGCAGACCAAATGTATAATCAGTTACCTGGAGAGACGGCTGCACATCACCGCCCCAGCAAAAGGTGACTTCTACATAGAGCCACCGCGGTATCCCAGGCTGCCACGGGGAGGCCTGACACAGGCTCACAGCTAGAGGGTCTGAGGGACAAAGAGAGAGGAAGCAGGGGGCTGGTGTGGCCTTGAGGCCCCTCACCTGCACAGAAGCCCAGGACTCAGCTCCTGCTCAACTCAAAACTTCATGCCAACGCATCACCTCTCAGAGAACAAAAGATGAGGGTAAAGGAAACATTCATCCCCACCTCTCAGGTGGTGGTAAACAGGTCCCAAGTTCTAGTTCTGTCTCCCCCAGAATGCTGAGGGCAGGCGGCCACACCTCTGCCCTGAGCAGGGTCCAGGGCCCAGGAAAGGCTTTAGGGTATAGCAGAAGGACTGAACTTTGGGGAATTGTGCCAGCTGGTCAGACTTCTAGCCCAGACAGGGGACAGAGAAGGCCTTCGGAGTCCAGAGAAGAGATTTACCTCTTGGGCACCCAGAGCACGTCAAGACAACCAGCTTTGGGCAGAGGAGTGGGCAAGGTTGTGGGTGACTGTAAGTCTCACTGGGGGCATCTGGCAAAAGGAAGGGCCACGAGCCTTCTTCCTTGGAGCTATGCAGCGGGCTATGGGTGCGCTTCTCATCCCTCCTCCCAGGCTCTGAGCCAAAGCCCTGGCTCTCAAAAAGCAACGTGGTTATTGGGCCTCATGCCAGCTTTCTGTGCAGAAACGGAAGTGTGGAGAGGGCAGAAAGTGAGAACTTGGGTAGACCATTTTCCCTCAAGAAAGAGGGGGACCTGGGCACTCAGCTTCATTCAGACTGCCTGGGTGTAAGCTTTGGTTTTGCCAAAGGTAGAGTGTGAATTCTTGAGAAAGATAATTAAATTCTCTGTGTCTCAGTTTCTTCACGTGTATAGAAGACATCATAAAATGCCCACTATTAGTTAGAGGGCTTGCCTTGGTGTCTGGATTCCAGTAACTGGTGGATCAACGAGAACCATCTTGATTCATATTATTGCTGCTGTGGTAACTGCCTCCTGGAGTGAGTGAGTCAGAGCAGCAGCCTCCAGCAGTGTGCTGCAGAGCCCCTAGGGAGGGAGCTGGTACTGATGGGTCTGAGCAGGGCTGGCCTGGGGCAGCAGAGGCTGGGGGTGGATCCTGCAGGCTGTTTTCATATAAGGACTGGGTGACATTGGGATGGGGTGAGGGCAGAGTCCAGTGACTCACAGAAGACTCAAGGGTGCTGTGGATTAGGAAGCTAGGCTGAGCCCAAAGCAGACATGGTGGGCAGGGAAGATGGTGCGGGCAAGACTGGACCCAGAGTCTGAGGCCCAGGCCAAGCTTCCAATGGTCAGAAGTGAAGGTCCAAGTCTTAGGCCTTCGTGAAGGTGCTTGGGTGGAAGAACAGAGAAGGTGTGTGTGTGTATACTTGTGTGTGTCATTGCCACTCTCTCATTCTGCACATCCTTTCACACTTTTTGCTTTTGCACTCTGATCAGGACGCTTGCCCCTGCCTCTCTTACCTAGCAAACCCTGTCTGTGAGTCCCTCAGGATCCAGCTCAAGCCTCTTGGACCCTCTTTACCACCCAACCCCACCAGGGCTCACGGTACTCATCATCCCAGACTCTGTGCTTGCCCTGATGACTGGTGCCCACTCATCTGCAGGCACACTCATTTCTTACTTCCTTAGGAATCACAGACTTTCGAGCCTGGTCTCCGATACATTTATTCACATCAATAAATATTTACTGAGCATCTACTACATACCAGGCCCTGTAAGCAGTGGGAATTTGGCAATTGATAGAACGGATGTGGGCATCGCATTCATGAAGGAGGGGCTGAGTTGCAGTGGTGTGTGTGTGCCTGTGCAGCCCTTTACAGGCCATGTGCAAACTCAGGCTAGTTCTCAGGGGAGGTGGAGCCACTGTGGGTTTTAGCAGGGGAGAGACAGACTCTGTCTCAGACTCTAACTGACCCCTTAGCCGCTGTGGGGACAGCAAAAAGCAGGGGTCTAGCGGGTGTCTGTATAGGAGACTATGAGGAAGTGATTGTCACGACTAGGTGGCTCCACCCAAGGGGAGGGGAGAAGGGATGCAGATTCTAAGCACGGGAGGGCAGAGCTGGCAAAAGGAATGAAAGAGAGGGGGACTGGATGCGGGTTTTCCAGCTCCTGCTTCCCCCCACCCCAACATCAAACAGCAGCAGTCCCAGAGGGAAGAGAGCAGATCAAGGCCTGGCACTGCCTCACCCAGGGGGGCCGGGGCGGGCAAGGGTCTTCATTTGCATTCTGTTGCACCCCCACCCCGCGTCTCCATCCCAGCAGCCTTTGATCTGGTTTGATGTCTCTTTCAGCCTCTTCCCAGGCAGGAAGGCTTTCATCCTTGGGAGGCAGCCCCAGCCCAGCTGCTGGCTTGGGCTCACGCTCAGGCACAGCATGGCAGGCAAAAGTCGGGAGGTTCACTTCATGCTGAGAGTCCTCCTGAGGCTTGGGCAGTGCCTCTCTGTCCCTGGAGCAGGGACTGGCTTTTAGCAGGGCAGCCGACCTGGTCATACAGCTGCAGGGGGATCCAAACCCAGGCCTGTGATCCTAGTGTGGACATCAGTCCTGGAAACTGGCTGTATCGTCCTAACAGTGGGCAATGATGGAGTCTCGGGCTTCTGGGAAGGAAGTGTGGACCCCTACCCTGCCCACTGCCTCCTGACAGGAAGGCCCATCTGAGGCTGCCTGCTGCCCATCTGAGGCAGCGAGGTGGCTCTAATAGGGCTGGCAAAGGGGTTGTCTGTCCGGATTTGGGGGTGGGGTGATCAGGGCAACCTTGAAAATTGCACAGATGTGGACTCAAGTGAGTCAGTTTGGTCCCTGCTTTTGAACCATGGGTGCTTGACTGATCTGGATGGAGAGAATTCATGGAAGGAGCTTACAGGGAAGCTCAGAGGAGCTCAGGGGGAAATGTCTCTTGTTCTGGCTCAGTCCAGACAGGCTCCTGGAGGAGGCTGGGAAGCATCTCAGTAGTCTCTGAAATGCTGCCAGATGGGCAGGGTGGTTGCAAAGGGAGCTGGCTTCTCAGACTGGCTTGGGCCCACATGGCTTGTTCAGTTCTGTGTTGCCATAGGTCCTCTCTACACCTCTGGAGAGTGGGCAGAGCTGTCCCATTGGCTGGCTTCCGTCCGGATGAGCAGTAGTAACGACCATGACAGTGATTATAACTGGCATTTACTGAACACATACTCTGTGCAGGCACTGTGCTAAAAGCCTCATGTGCTTTAACTTACTTCCCCTCACATGACTCTGCCCAGGGAGCGGATATGCCTCGTCTAAGATTCCACAGCCAAACAGTCTTTAACAAACAACCTGTTTCCTGTCTGGATTTGCCTAGCTTCTCCTGTCCAATCTAACCAACGCTCCTCCCAGGAAAGGGCCTCTCGGATCCACAGGTGAAATTAAAGAGAAGGAATATGCCCTTCACCTCTGGCCTCGGTTCTGGGGCCCTCAGACACCAATCAGCTGGTCCTAGGATCTACAGGACCCCCTGCAGTCAACACACAGCCTAAGAAACCCCCAAGGGCCTTGCATAGTCTGCAGGGATCCAGCCTCTGCTCAGCAGCGGAGGGGCAGGGTCGTGGGGTATTCACATTTCTAAGCACTTGCTTGTCCCACCTACCCCAGAGCCAAAGCCTCTAGGCAGGAAAAAATCCTCAGGAACACTGATGAAATCATCATGAATGTCTGGCAGCTTCTCCCCATTCCTGAACCTCCACATCTCCCAGCAGCCCTTCTGTCCACTCACCAGCCACGGACCTCAAAGCAATGTACTCCCAGGGGCTCTGGCCCCAGGGTCTTCCCAGCTCAGTCCCCACCCCCAACCCTCCCTCAGCAGCTGGAGGGAAGAGAATAGTAAAAATCTATTGCAGTAATAAAAGGCATTAACCATCTGAACACTCGTCCACAGTGTCCTAGCAGCCGTCTATCCTTAAGCAGAAAATATTGTTTAGTGCCTACGGTAATGAGCGAATCAAATTTTGAAAATTAAACTGGAATTTGAGCATTAGCACTAGGATGCTGGCATTTGGCAAGTCAAGTGGCACTGCTGTCATCCTCCTCCTCTCCCCTCAGGGGCCACTCACCCTGCATGGTGAGCAAGCAAGATGCTCCCCGTGAGGCTGGAATGAGATAGGAATGGCTAAGGCAGAGCCTTGAAATATCCTGGGCGTGTGTGGGGATCCTAATCCTGATGTTCCACCAAGGGTACAGGATGTTTCTGTTTTCTAAGCTCTCCTCTTAAAATGCAAATCCCTCTAGCCATCCCCAATCTGCCCTGACATCCTGAGACAAATGAGTGCAGGAATCTTTATCTCTCTCTCAGAGAGGCAGAGATTCTGGCACCCAGCTGTCTTTTCATAAGACCTATGGCTTCCCAGGAGGTGTCACCAAATGCATTTTATAGGTCAGGGTACCAAAGCTCAGAGTCACATTGAGGTTCTGGGAGAATAAAAAGGATTTCTGAAGCCAGAGAAGTGGGAGATACATGTGTTGGTGGGAGGGAAAGCAGTCACATTTCTCCAGGGTCCTCTTGTTGCATGCCTTGTGACAGGGAGGGCCTTGGAAGCAGGTGACAAGAGCAGCCGAAGAAGACCCTCCAACTCTCACCCTTTGCTCAAATTCTGTTTTGGCCCTAGCATCTGAGCTCTGTACATTATACCTCCTCCTCCAGGAAGCCTTCAGAGTAAAGTCACACGTCTCCCTCCCCTAATCAGTCCCTTCTGGCCTTTGGCCCTGAATTACTAGACGTGATAACCAAACAGTCCTATCTGTTCTCTTGCACCTAGAGCTTCACAGCGGAGACTCCAACGCCCATGACCAAAGATTTTGTACTCTGCAGGGATCTTGGGATCGTGTACAACCTCCCAACCCATTGAAAGAAAAAGCCCCAAAGGGCCCCTGAGTCTCATCTCAGGTTTTCCATTTGGCAATACCTTCCTAGACACACAATAAGTGCTCAATAAATACATGCTGGGGGAACAACCAGAGGGGAGATCCAAGAGGTGACAGGTACACCTGCCCTGGCCCTGCCCCCTCTGAGGTGGCTGTAAATACCTTCACTTGACACAGAAGTGGGTGCTTCTGACCACACCCTCATGGGGCAGGACATGTGGGTGCAAAGCCCAGCTCTAGGTGCAAGCAGGGCTACAACTGGCACCCCCCTTCTCTTGCCCCATCCTTCTGGGGAGTCACAATCTTCCTTCCAGAGCCACAGGTGCTCCCGCTGCTATCAACACAGGCACTCCCGCTCCAACAGAACAGCAGACAGCAACAAGGGGCATGGGACCAAGTAGTCCAAGAGGTCAGGGGCAGCTGAGCCAAAAAACTGTGGGACTCTTGGAGTTATCTAGGTTCCTGCCAGTTCTGCCACCCCGTGACCTTGCTGTTCCTCAGGGAGCATGCCAGTTCTTGGGGGTCACTCTGTGATGGCCTCACTAGCCTTTGTCTTGTTTAGGGACTTGTTTATTGTGGAAGGCCCATCTCCTTATCTGGATATTGGCTCCAGTGAGCAGCTTGGCCTCCTATTTACTGCTATCAAAGCAGTACTTGGAGCAGAGTCTGACACAAAGTACTCGATGAACACTTGTTGAGTGACTACAGTACACGCTCCCTTTGCTCTGTCCCTTGCCCGGGAGGAGTCCCTGTAAAGACCACAGCGTGGGCGGTACAGGGATGTCCGACCCTGAGCTGGGCCATGTTGAGAGGAGATTTCCAGACTCCAGGTGCTGGCCTCTGGTTGCTCATCACATCCTGGCTCCCTTGGGAGCTTGGTGACTTGGCCCATTTCCACACTGGCTCTGAAGACTCCCCTCTCCTCACCTCTCTTGGCTAGTCCCAGCGGCACCTACCTGAACTCCTCTTCAGAGGAGCAGCAGCCCCTCTACACCCTGGCCATGGGAAGTAATGGCAGAAGGCTTCCTGAAGAGAAGGAGACCACCAGAGCCTCCCCATTACCCAGGGGCCATGGCTTAGACAGCTGGGCAATGGCCAAGAGCTGCTCAGCCTATCTCAGAAGTTAAGGCCTGTGTCCATGTTCAAGGAGGGTGGGCACTCACTGGGGAGACTGAGTCATCCTCTGAGACTCTTGCTCAGTTGGCATCAGATCCAAGACACCAGCTAAATAGGCCCACTGATCACCTAACAGAGCTTGGGACAGTGCCTAGGGAAAGTGGCCAGAATGGAGGCAAGCAGAGGCGGTGGGGGACAGGGACATTTCATCTGCCTTGGGTGTTCAGCCACAGCCTTAGTCTGACCCAGCTTATTATTTCAGGTGCCTTCTCCACCCTGAGAAGTGGATCTTATGGCACCTCTCTGATCTGTGACCTCTGTCCCCTCACAGCAGGGCTGGGCTTCCCGGACAATCAGAGCAGGGCAAACAGAGGGGGCACAGCATCCCATTTCCTCTTCCTCCTGCATAGAGAAACCAAGTTGTCCTATTATTACTGCTTGCCAGGCATTGTCAGGCCTGCAGTATCTCCTGGAACCTAGAAACTACAAAGTGAGAAGGGCCTAATTGTCCCCATTTTATAGACCTCGAAAGCTGAAGTGTGGAGCAGTTAGAAAGCTGATTGTGAACCATGAACCCTGCCCAGGAGGTCCCCCTAGAACTCAGAATCCTTTGAGCTTGTAGTCTGAAAGACAAGCCTAAGGACCACTCCCACCAAACCCAAGTGGCAGCAAAAGAGTGTAAACTGGATGTATATGAGGATCCTAGGAACAAACATCTGAGTGAATGGAGAATACCTGAGAAAGTGGGTGTGGAGTTCACTTCCTTTTGGTTTCTTGCAGTCTGCCAGAAAGGCAGGCGAGCCGTGGCTTCCCTGGGGAAATTGGGATGAACAGGGAAGGGGGAGCCTAGTCCCCCACTCATTTAGAAAGATCTTAAAACCTACAATTGGGGACTGAACAGCAAAGAGAGACTTCAGGGGAGGGGAGAAGGAATTAGCAAAAAGAAAAAAAAGCCCACTGGCAAAGCGAAGAGGCTGGAGAGAAAGGCACGTGTGGATGAATTTTAATGCAATCAGAAAGCTGCCATAATGATAATAAAGGAATACACTCAGACGTCAGGAGAGGGAAGGCAAAGAGCTGCGTCCTGGCATTTAAATCAGGCTCTGTGGAGGAGATGCCTTCTCTCCCCTGCCTTCCTCTTTCCAAGGGACAAAATGGAATTTTTAAGGAGGAGGACTAGGGAATAGCAAGGGGCAAGTCCCTTGCCTTGTAGTTTTTCTGGAAATCCCTTTTAATCTGATCCTTTAAAATGCACCAAGGTTGGGGGGTGGGCACTGGTCTTTACCTCAGAGAAGTTTCAGTCCTCTACCGAAGAAATAAGAGACCTCTTTTCACTTCAAGCGAAATGATGCTCCTGTACCAGAAGGCAAGCCCGAGGGTCCCCTGCCGTTTCCTCTGTCTCTTTCCTTTCTTTCTGCCCATCTCCTCCTTGCTCTTTATCTCTAATTCTTTGTCCTCTGTCTCTTGCTTCCATCCTTCCCCATCTCTACTTCTAACTTCACCTCCTCCCATCCCATTTCACTTCACCCCTCCCAGTCACTTTCTTCCTTCCTCTTGGTTTCCTTGTCCCTGCTGTCCCCACCCCACAGCTTGGAG
Source organism: Chinchilla lanigera (assembly GCF_000276665.1). Taxonomy (NCBI): domain Eukaryota; kingdom Metazoa; phylum Chordata; class Mammalia; order Rodentia; family Chinchillidae; genus Chinchilla; species Chinchilla lanigera. Next base: position 23,639,092 of record NW_004955402.1, on the reverse strand, counting down.
TTGGTGAGCCAGGGCCCAGAGCCCTAGAGATGGGGTGGGGTGTGCCTCAAAGTCCTACTGTGACATGGAGCCAGGACAGCAGCCCCCGCTGGGGTAGGTAGAGCTTTGGTAGAAGCCTAGCTATGGTAGAGCCCAGGCTGATGTTCCCTGACCCAGAACTGGTAACAAGAACTGACACTGCGCCCTGTGGGTTACTGGACGAGCAGGCACCCAGCACTATCTCACCACTGGGAATGTTCCCAGTGCTGAGTGCATCTGGAGTGAGGGGTCCCTGCAGGGCAGTTGTCAGGGGTCTCTGCAGAGGAGGACATGGGATGACTGGTTCTGGTTTGCTCAGACCCCAGAAGAGCCCCCAGCTCTAGGTGAACTCTCCTGGCAGTGAGAGCCTTCTCGGGGAGAAGGTACTGACTGCCCTGAGTACACAGGGACATCAGGGCCCTTGAACACCCGGGTGTTCAGAGGAAATCACAAATGCATAGCTAACCGTAGTTTGATGGGGAGTGATCTGCACCCAGAGCCTTGTCTGTGTGTCAGTCGTTTACTAGTCCACAGACATCTAGTGAGTCCCCGCTCACCAGTGGGGTCCCATTCCAGTTACTATGCTGCATATCAGTTTAACCCCAAACCAAGCCACGTAAAACAATTGTTTTTCATGCCCCCCGATTCTAAGGGTCAGGAATTGACAGCGCTCAGCATGGAAGGCCTGTCTCTGCTCCAGGACGTCTGGGCCTCTGTTGGAAGACTAGCGGCATGGGAGCTGAAGTTATCTGGGCAGTCACTTGCTCGCAGATTGGTGGCTGATGTTGGTCGTCAGCATCCGTGGACTCTGTGGGATCATTGTGGGTCTTCACAGCATGGTGACTGGTTTCCTCAGAGCAATATGCCCTTTTACATCCTAGCCTCAGAAGTCCCTGGGACCACTCCTACCATTCTTCATTTTCGAGAGCAGTCCCAGCAGAGGGGGAGAGGACACGGCGGGAAGAGCACATGGGACGGAGATGCTTCCGCAGTCATGTACGAGCTGCCACAGATGCACACAGCCCAATGAGAGCCCCCTCACCTGAGCACACAGATGAGTGGGGTCCACAAGCTAGTTGACAGTTGTCACACGAGTAGGGAGTCTGTGGAGGCATCTCCAGGAATAGGCTCCCCTACAGTGCTCAGAGCTGACTCTTACTGCACGTCCAGATGGAGGTAAAAGTGACACAGAGAGGTGTGCCCCTAGGAATGGCGTGGGCATGTCTCATTCAGTCAGTTCTTTCCATAACCGTGACGGCCTACTATGTGCCAGGAAGTGCTGCTGCAGCAGAGTCCTGCTCTCTTTCCCCAGCGAGCAGACCTGGGGTGCGGGGAGCAGAGACAGATCAACTGCACAGGCAAAGCAACTGTCCTTTGAAGCCCGGGGTATAGGGACGGAGCACTGAGGCAGAGAATACGGGAGAAGAAGCAGGAGGCTTTGGTGAGAAGGCAACATTTAAACTGAGACCTAGATGAGGAGATTTTAGCTTTGTGACGGGAGTGCCCTCCGAGCAGAGGGCACAGCGCAAGCAAAGACATTGCAGATGATTGGGGCCCCTGAGGAAGACAGCTGTGCGGAAGAGAAGAGAGGAAAGGAAAGCTGGACGGCAAAACGACCCCTCGTGGGCCCTAGGAGACGGCCAGATCAGCACCTGTGCTCCTGGTGTGCTGCCTGCCGCCTGGGCAGTAGGAGGCCAGGTCGCTGCCACGTGGCTCCCACTGCCCACCCACTGCTTACTTCACCGGCTCCTCTGCCTGCGTCCTCCCTCTCCTACCCCGCCACTCTCCGGACCCTTCGCCTCCAGCTCTCCTGACCCTGTTCCCGCACTTCTCTTGCTCCAAAACCCTCCAAGCTATACTCCAGCCTTTCCCTGCTGACCTTCCCACTCTGACTGCGAGCCCCGCCACGCCCCTCCCCCGCTGCCCTTCCCCCAGCTGTGAGCCCCGCCCCTCCCGCCTAGCTCCTCCCCTCCCTGCTGCCTGGTCTTCCCAGCTGTGAGCCCCGCCCCTCCGGCCGAGCTCCTCCCCCTCCCCGATGCCCCTCCTCCACAGCTGTGAGCCCCGCCCGTCCCGCCCTGCTCCTCCCTGTCCGGCTGCCCTCCTACCGCTTCGGCCCTGCCCTCCTCCCCCAGGCCTGTTCCCGCGCCGCCGCCCGGACCCTGGCCCGGGTAAGCATCTCCTAATTTTGTTCTAGAAGATAGAAAACTCTTCGTGGGTATGCTCAATAAGCAGCAGTCCGAGGACGACGTGCGCCGTCTCTTCGAGGCCTTCGGGAACATCGAGGAGTGCACTATCCTGCGCGGGCCGGACGGCAACAGCAAGGGTGCGTGGGCGACAGGGCGGGAGCCTCGGGCGCGCGCTGGGGAGGCCGAGACGACCCGAGTCCCGACTGCTGCGGAGGCTTTGGGTGCTGCAGGGTCTCGGAGTCTTTCTGCTGTGTCGCTGTATCTCTTGCTGTCTGTCGCACCCCTTCTCCTCTCACCTCTGACCCCTGCACTCCTCCCCACCTTGCGCGACCTCTCGGTCCCCGCCCTCTCTGGGCCCTCGGGACGTGGCTCAGCCTGTCCTGTCCCCGCAGGATGCGCCTTCGTGAAGTACTCCTCCCACGCCGAGGCGCAAGCCGCGATCAACGCTTTGCACGGCAGCCAGACCATGCCGGTGAGTGTAGCTCTCGGGTGGAGCTGGGCGGTGGCGACCAGTTCTCCCACCTTCCGAAGGAGACAGGAAAGGAATTTGTTTCTTAGACAAGGACACTGATGTTAAGGAATTGCCCGGAGGTCACCCACATAGAAAATGCCCACGGTGGGGTTGTGGCCTCATACGTCTGGGCTGGTACTGGATACCTATCCCTGTGGGTAGTGCTCTACAGAGTGCGGGTGGCCTAGGCCAGTGGCAGGACAGCTGGGGGGGCGGGCGGGGAGCCTTCGGCCAAGTGGGTCTCATGTGCCGCCCTGGCTGCAGGGAGCCTCATCCAGTCTGGTGGTCAAGTTTGCCGACACCGACAAGGAGCGCACGATGCGGCGAATGCAGCAGATGGCTGGCCAGATGGGCATGTTCAACCCCATGGCCATCCCCTTCGGGGCTTACGGCGCCTATGCTCAGGCAGTAAGTGGGGGCAGGGATGGGCGGTGGCTCTGGAGCTCACTCCCCAGGTCCCCAAAGAACAGGGACTCAACCATAACCGGAAATACCACTCTGCCGTCTGGAGTGAAGGGGACCAAACATAAGCCCAGGGAGTGAACACTCAGAAGGGGTTTGGGGAAGGCTGGTCCAGCCGGTGGTAGCTGCAGGCGGGAGTGGGCTGCTCTCCTGGTTCTTGAGGGTAGGAGCTGGCGAGAAGACCCCCAGCAGGGCAACAGTGCTCAGGGCTGCCCTGAGCACTGCTCCCCTTTTGGCACATCGGTCCTGAGCCCTAGGAAGCGCTGATGGGTTGTGGGAGGTTCAGATACTTGGTCCTCATCACCCACCCATGGCCCCACTCATGGAAGTGTGTCAGCAGGCCTTCCCGTCACTCCTGGTAGGGATCCTGCTAAGTGACCCAAAGCCCTCCACACCCATACTTTTCTGCAGTCCTCTCGGGTCCTGCCTCTAGCTCACCTTTCTTCCACAGTTGAGCCCACTCTGACAGTGTCTCCCTGAGCTAACTGCAGACTGGTAATCACAGTCCCCACATGGTAGCACTGAGATGTAGTATGGTTCTGGCTCTAAACATGCAAACTCACTTCATTTCCTCAGCAGCGTCCAGCTTTGGAGGCTTCTAACAGCCTCCCCTGTCCATCCTCACCTTGGTAAAGAACTAACAGTGCCAAGATGCTATTCATCATTCTCCTATCTCTTCCACCCAATAGACTCTATGACCATTTGGGGCAGAAGCCCATGCTGTTAATGCCACATAGGCTACTCATCATCTCCATAGCACTTTGGGTGTCACATCCCCACAAGTGGCAGCACTTACCCATAGAGCAAGTCTTCTTCCCTCATCCCCCAGAATATCAGCGCCCAAAGACCCTACTAATACTCTTGAATGCAGACATCTCCCAGGAAGGTGGCCCCTGATGACCAAAGAGGACTGAGGGTGGCATCAGGACTCGGGGTGGCAGCCAAGGGACTATCCAGGCTCCCTGGGGCTCAGGCCCTGGGAAGTCATTTCCAGGAGCTGAGCCCTCTGGTTGGGAGGGATGCCTCCTGGAAGCATGTGATATTTTTTCCACTCCCTCTGCCCCAGCTGATGCAGCAGCAAGCGGCCCTCATGGCATCAGTTGCACAGGGAGGCTACCTGAACCCCATGGCTGCCTTCGCTGCCGCCCAGATGCAGCAGATGGCGGCCCTCAACATGAACGGCCTGGCGGCTGCACCTATGACCCCAACCTCAGGTGAGACAGAAGATGCCACTGCAGGCCAGGCCTGGGGTGGGGCTTAATCTCAGCTACCAGTGGATCATCTTGAGGCAAGAACACATGGTGTTGGCACCCAAGAGGCCTTGTCCCACTTGGCAGTTTGTCTCAAAATGTTCTAATTTTGTGTGACCCCAGGAGAGATATGATGTGATATCATTCTGTGCATGATAGGATTCATGGTGGTGAACATTTCTCTCAAGTTGTTTATCCATGGATTGTTAGGAGACAATCCATCTTGTTCTGTTAACAGTAACTTTCTGGAAGGAAATTGACATGACAATCTCTTCCTTCAAACTCTGAGGGAGAAGAGTCCTGCTCATTCAGTGGCCTTGTTCAGTCCCAGCCCTGTAGGAGCCCCATTTTCATTTCTCTTCAAGCTAACCTAGATTCGCTGGCCTTTTCCAAGACAACTGGATAAGCAGCTGGAGAAGACCACAAGAGTTATCTCGATAGGCAGGGGTTAGGAGCAACCTAATCACAAAGTATGCTTTTGATTGGCTCTCAGGTATTGTCCAGTCCACGATTCTCAACCAGTGCATTTTGTTCCCCACTCCTAGGACATCTGACATTGTCCAGACTTATTTTTGCTTGTCACAGCTGGGAGGGGGAAGTGCTACTATAATCCAGTGGTAGAAGACAAGGATATTGCTATTCATCTTACAATGCGTGTCACAGTTCCTCAAAACAAGGAAATATCTGGCCCCAAATGACCTAGTGTTAAAGCTGAGGAAACCTGCTTTAGTCCCAAGGGCTGATCCGACACCCCAGACTGTCATTCACCAAGCGTTCTTGGTTCTGTGTGCCCAGACTGTACCATCAAACTTCTTGACATCCAGGAGCTGTTCCTTTCTCAGCTAAAAGCCAGGAAGCCCTGTGCCATCTCTGGGCCCAGCTTGAGCACTACCACATCCCTTTGTTCTGGTCTCCAACCTCAAGGCCACTCTCAAGCCTGGCCTGTGGGCCAGCGTTGAGGGCTTGTTCTCAGGGGGACCTGGCTTTTTACATGAAGAGGAAGGTGCTTTCCAGCCTCTGGGGCTACAGTGCAATCTCCATACCATCCACATCTTGTGTTCTGCCACCTAGAATAGGTAAAACACAGTTGTCATCTGGCCCCAACTTTACTCTCACCACAATGACTATGCCACTCATGCTTAATTGCAGCAGGCTTAGGTGTCTAGTTTGTGTGTGGAATAGGAATGACACTGTGTTGTGCAGTGACCTCCTTCCCTTAGTCCAAGGGAACCTTCTGTATCTGAGCAGCAAAAAATTCTTAAGGAAGCAAATCAGCTCTTCATGGGCCAAAGAAGGACCAGCAAGTCCTGACTTAGCTGGAGTGAGCTAAAGCCATGAAAATGAATGAAGGAGGGCTAAGTGTGGATAAGATCAAGAGCATTGGGAATAGTCTGTGTGCTGTAGGTTCAAGGACAAGTCATCAGTGGTCAGAGAAGTCTTTATAGTGTAAGTGGAACCTGGACTCTGCCCTGGGAAGATAAATTCAATATAGATGGGCCAAGCCAGCCCATACAGAAAGATAAGCCAAGGTATAGTTCATAGTTAAGACTGAGATGGTGGGTGAGATCCAAGTCCATCCCGGGCCCTTGGAGCTAATATGGTGAAGCTCAATGGTTTGGCTTTCTCACCTTTTTTCTGCTTGTCTCCCCTTTTCTCCAACCCCTCTGTGTCCTTAAAACCAGGTGGCAGCACCCCTCCAGGCATCACTGCACCAGCCGTGCCTAGCATCCCATCCCCCATTGGGGTGAACGGCTTCACTGGCCTCCCCCCACAGGCCAATGGGCAACCCGCTGCAGAAGCTGTATTTGCCAATGGCATCCACCCCTACCCAGGTAAGCACATCTGGTAGACCTTCCTTCCTCATGCAGCACACTTTTGAATTCTGTCCCTGCACTTGCTGTTATAACAAGGAATGTGTGGCTACTGCCCTCTGTCTGTTCTTTGGTGAAACCCTACATGTGTCAAGGAGGGCTTGCCACCTGCCTTGCTTCAGGAAACCTGCGGTAGGACAGAAGAGACCAAAATTCTACCTTTAAGGAGAGTTGAGAAGGGTTCCCTTTGAGAAGAAGTGACACTAGACACACTTGCACAACTAGGAAGAGAGGCTAGTAATAATAAATTAATTGTGTGTAAATTTGAGCTATAAGAATTAAGGTGATAGAAACTAAAAGAAGAATATGATTTAGTGTTAAGTAGGAAAAGTCTCACTGAAGAAGGAAGTAGAGGTGTAATGATTGGCAGTCTAGCTAGTACATATGGGCCCAGTCCCCTAGTGCACCCAAATCCCTGGTCAGCACGTTGGACAGCATCCCAGTACCTCGGACAGCGCCCAGGGCCTGCAGTTTATGAAGCGTACCACCCTGGAAGATCCAGATTCGTTACAGTAAACTTTGCTGCTCTCACTCAGCAGCTCTCAGGAGAGACCTGAAGCTGCTCCTCTCTCAGCCAGAGGATGGACTGATATAGGGGATGGAAGCTGGGCCCAGAGCCCTTGACTAGCAAGAGGCAGTGTAATATGGATATGAGGAATGCTTGGAGGGCAGAGAACGAGGTTATAGGTTCACATAAGCATTAGTTGAAAGAAGGGCCCTAGAAAGAAAGCAGAACATGAGGTCTGATTCCAGCTAAAAACATATCTAGCTACAGAATGATGAGACAATAAAGCAAAACAAAGTTTGGTCAGGAGTGAGCGCTCTTGGCCAGACATGGTGGTGTATATCTGTAATCCTGGCACCTTGAGAGTCTAAGGCAGGAAGATCAAAAATTCAGGCCCATCTTTGGCAATGTAGTGAGGCCTTGTCTCAAAATTTTTTTAAAAAAAATTTAAAAATGGGCTGGGGATGTAGCTCAGTGTGAAGGCCCCGTGTTCATTGCCTAGTATGAAAAATAAAACGAGTGTTTTTCAGACTTAAGATGCCAAAAGTTTCAAATGAGGGGAGAGCTCCATAGGCTAAAGAAGCTTCACTGAGCCTCTCTGAAGAGGAGGCTTAGAGCAGACTTTACCAGATGGGCAGGAAATGGAGCGATGAGGATGAATAAGGAGCACACTCCTGGGTCAGGGGTTATCCTGGAGGATGAGGACATCATGCTTCACACTCTGAGTGCCCATAGAATCCACTGTGAGGCTTGATAAAACCACGGAAGGTCAGAGATTCTAATTTTATTGTTTGGCACAGCCCAGACATCAGTAGTATATAAAAGTGCCTCCAGCAGCATGTGCAAGGTCCCTGTGCTAGAGGGAAATAAAGAAGGGGCCCAAACATGGACTTGTTCTTGACCCCAATCTCGTGCTTGCCTCAGTGCAACTCTCAGTCCACATAAAAGCAACCAGAGGGGTCTAAGAGGTGATGTGCTGGGCTCAAAGGATCTGGAGTGCTGTTTAAAAGGGAAGACCCCAAGCTGATAGAGGCAGCAAGTGAGGGACCTAGCAAGCTGGAAGTATAAATGATCCACTGATCTCGGCCCATGGGTTTGAGTGATGCCCCCCCCCCCCAGCACATCTGGGTAGCTTCGTTCTCCTCTCCTCCCTGCCTTCAAGCCCATCTGGATCTCTGGATCCTGACAAACCTGTTCTTTCCCTGCCCCCACCAGCATCTGTGAGCTATTTCCCTCGTGGAATTTGGAAATGTTTCTTTCCCCCATTTGTAACAATCTGCCACATCCCATAAACAATTCCCTGCCAGAGCAAAAGGGAGGGATGGAGGGAAGGAAAGGAGAAAAGTAGTACATTAAAAAAATTAATTTACCATCTTTAAATGCGGGGTTTGGAGCTGCCTTAATGAGCGAGATCCTTCAAAATGTTCACTCTTTGGCAGTTACTAATGAGGTCGTTAAGCAAAGAAGTAGAGAGGGTCCCGTGAATGCTTTTCTCCACTTCCTGCTCCCAAATAGCTTCTCCTTTCTTGCCTTTTGCTTGTTGAGAGCCTGTTGGAAGCACACAGTGTGGCCTCTATTATCACATTACACCCCTGAAATCGTGTCTTTCACAAACATGGGAGACTGTTCATTCATTCCTTCAGTCCCCTATTTGCTGGGCACTTACCCTGTGCTGGAGCTGCCGTGCTGCTCTGAGCAAGGGGCATCTTTTCTAATTTTCATAATGGCACTATGTGGGTGAGGAAGAAAAGCCAGACACGGTTGTCCCTCCAGAGAGCTCAGAGACTGACAGAGTAGACCAGCAGAGGGAACAGAAGGCAGAAAGACATCACTGCCAGGCATGCCACAGTGGGGAGCGCTAGGATCCAGTCTGGGGGTGTAAGGTCAGGGTACTGGCCTGGCACAGCCCCAGGCAGGAAAGTGCCTGCTTTTGCCGTATCTTCAGTTCTCTCTTCCTGAGCACAGTCCCTGTGGGCCAGCTCCCTTGCAGTGTCCTGGCTCCTAGCAGGTGTCAAACCTGTCACCCAGTATCTCTAGGGACTTCTGCTCCTGACTTCCCAACTCCCTGGACTTCCCTGAGGTCTAAGGACTATTTCCTAATGGAACTTTATCAACAACTTATAGACAAGAGCTCAAAAACAAAGTTGGGAATTCTTCCTGGCCCCAAGTCCCCAAATCCTAGCATAGCCAGTTAATTTGACTGGCCCGGGTCAACAGGCAGATGAGCCCTAGGGGTTGACTTCCTGCCAGCCTGTGTTACCTAGTTTGCCCAGACATACCGGCACTGGGTCCTCATAGGTGAACCTCTGTCACCACCTGCCTCCACGAGCTTCCAAGGCCAGCCTACTCCTGTGTCTGTCATCACTGACCTTGGCCACCAAAGACTGTGCCCAATGCTGGTCCATGCTTCAAGCTTTTTTGTCCCTACCTACTCAGAGCACAAAAGCTACAGAGGAGAATTAAGCCTTCCCCGCCCCCCGGCCGGCTTCCTCAAGTTTCTTGCCATACTTTGAGCTCTAGGATCCTTTCCTCGTGCTGGACGGTACACACCCCAGAACCATCAGTCAGAAGTTGGGGAAGAGCCTTGGCCTCTGGCTCCTCTGTTTCTGTGAACAGCACACTTCTCCCCACCTGCCTGTCAGCCCAGTTCCTGATGGGAGAGTCCCCAGCAAGGCTGTGCCTTAGACAACTCCCTAGAATGAGGGATGAGTCCTCTGGGAAGGAGTGGGACAGCGTGGTGGGGTGAAGCCTCCTGCGGCCTTTCTTTCACCTGGATGGGATCTGCCAGGCTTTCCCCCGACTCCCTGCTCCTGACCATTACTGAGGATCAGTGAGGACGAGCCTCCCTCCTGACAGCCTCCAGCCCAGGGCTGGGCCCCTCACCCAGGCCCTTGTGGTGGAGCCTTGCTCTGCATCTCCTGCCCAGTCTTCACAGTCTTCTGCGTGAACCCCATCTCCCTTACCCAGGCCAGCTATGTCCTGTGTCCCCCGGCTAAGACAGCACCCCACCACCTTACAAGGGCCCTGGGCCAGAAGGATGACCTCCCAGAGGACCCAGCACTCAGGGTCCCGGTCTCGATGCTCTGCCTGCAGTGGTTGGAAAGAGAAGTGTAGCTATAATGTTGATGTGTGGCGGGGAGATGGTATATTGGGCGGGCACCACTGACCTCTGCCCCTTGGCTCCCCGCAGCACAGAGCCCCACCGCCGCGGACCCCCTGCAGCAGGCCTACGCCGGAGTGCAGCAGTATGCAGGTCGTTAGTATCCTTGCGTCCCCTCGGCTCTTTCCCTGGCTGCGTTCATCTCTCTGTGCCCTTGGCACCAGTACCCCCTTTTCACCCCAGACCTGGGCCCAGTGCTGCATGGGGTGGGAAGGGGGAGTGGCAGTGGTCTCAGTGAAAGGAGGGAGGGCTGTGTTGGCGGAGACACTCCCATCCACTCCTCACACCCATCCCTGTCTGGGCTGTGTCCCTCTTTCAGGTCCCTTGGCATTTAGGGCAGAGTTTTCCCGGCATGGCAGGGTGGTGGTGGTTGGGCAGAACTGGAAAGCCAGGCTGAAGCGTTGTCCTTGCTGTACAGTGACTTGTCTCGGGGCCCTGATTTCCCTTTTCCCTGGTACTTCTAGGGTGAGTCTGCCTAGGAGCCCCAAGCTGTACAGCAGCACCGGGGCTTGGCTGGCCCTGGAATCCTGGCCCAGGAAGCACAGATGCCTGGGTTAGAGAAGAGGGTTTTCTGGAAGGGAAGCAGCTTCCACCAGCTTATCCAGCCAAGGAAACATGACAGGAAGCCAGAAGGAGAAGCAGCCCATGGTAGTAAAAATGGAGAGATGAGAAAAGACAGCCTGGGGCCAGCAGACGGCCTGTGGTCATTGAGCTCAGCCATCAGCCAAGCTTGTCCCTTTCTCCCATGCCTGGGCTGGGCAGTGCACCGCATTCATCCCCAGCCAGCTTGTGCCCTGTTGTCTGACTGGTCAGGATTCCTCTTCACTGTCTTCAGAGAGTTAATCCTGTCTCTCCAGAGGGTGATGAGGCTTCCAAGGTAGGACTCAGGGGATGCTGGCTTTGCTGCTCTGGAGCCCCTGGGAAGCTCTCTCTCAGGTCCTGCTGGTATTGGAGCCAGGCCAGTCTGCAGAGGGAGCTGGATATTCCTGTCCTAGCTCTGAATATTCCCAACCAAGTGCAGGAAACACCAGATGTCCTACTCAGTCCTCTGCCCCAGGGTCTTAGCCCTGGCAGGCTCCCCAAAGGCAAGTCCACACTTCAGCGGCTCCTCACCTCCCACTGCCATCTGAGTAGCAGTGAAGGAGGTAAATCACGACTGTCTGCTGTCCCAGATTAAGCTGGCCTGTTCCCCCACATACACACATGAACCCCCACTTCCACGCGTGCACACACCCACATATGCTTGCATGCACAAACACATGCTTTGACGCACACGTGCAGGTTTCTGATCTTTACACTGTCGCTTCCCTTTCACAAGTACTGAAAAGGGAAAGTCCCTTTCTCCAAAGTGGCCAAGGTGACATGCACCTATAGTTGGCCAGTCTTCTGTGTCCAACACTGAAATCTCTCTTTCTTCCTGCCTCTCACCATGTCGGTCTGTCTCTGCGTCCTGTGCTGCTTTGCCTCTCCTCTCTGTGGCCCTCCAGCAGCTGCCTACCCTGCTGCCTATGGTCAGATAAGCCAGGCCTTTCCTCAGCCACCGCCAATGATTCCCCAGCAACAGAGAGAAGGTGAGTCTCACCTCGGCCCTCCCCTATGCCCAAGAGGCTATTACCTGCACCTCTGGCTTCACCTGGGTCTCTGGCTTGGGCTTTGGTTGGAAAGGCGGCCACATCTACATGTGTGTATGTTTGGCAGTGGGTGGGGGAACAGAGCAGGATTGTGAGTTGTGGCACTGTCCTGCTCTCCTACCCACAAATGGAGACAAGCAACTTGTGGGAAGCTCCACAGACCACAGTGGCGTCCTGGCCCAGAGGTAGGGGAATGGACACATGGCCCTGAAGGTGCTGGAAAGTCACACACCTTTCCCGCTCCCCTCCATCGTTTGCCACTGCTCTGACACAGCTCACAAACTGATGTCTTGGTCTTTAAAAAGTCCTCAAGAATGGTTGGGGTTATGTTCCTTCCCTAGCAAGCCCTTGAGCTAACCCTTAGAGAGAAGCTAGCTGAGTTAGGTGTGTGTCTTTCAATGGAGGGTTTGCCCTTGCCCAAGGAGTTGCCAGCTTTATACAGGAGATGAGGTCATCCTTCGAGTCTTTTTCTGGGGTCCTACCTGTGTGTTCCCAAGGAGCTGAGAGCATTAGCTGGGTGGGAGCTGACACTCCAACAATGCAGTGGCTTTTGCAGCACCAGCTCTTATAGCTTTGGGCTTTGGGAAGGGAAAGGTGAACAGCCTGAGGTGGTCAGGAAAATGAGGCCTTGCAGGAGCTGGACAGGATTGTCCAGAGGGGAGGAGAGGGAGAAGTAAGTGAGTACTCATGGCTGGGGAAGCAGGTAAAGGGGTTAGTTCTGGACAGGAGTTGTCATGCCCTCTGGGCGACCAGCACACACACTGAAGCTCCCAGTAGGACTCCAGTGGCAGGACTAGGATGAGAGTGGCACAGTGCAGGTCTAGTGAAGGGGGAGCAGAGGAGAGGTTGTCCTGGAAAGCTACATCCAAAGGTCCTGGTATGAACTGAGCAGAGCAGGGAAGATCCACTGGTGTGGTGGCAGGGAGTTCCAGTGGTCTTCAGATGCCTGGCTCATGGCCCCTGTAAGCAGACTGACCTGGAGCCCTGGAATGTAGGGCACTCGGAAAGGACCTTGGTCATCTGCTAGTCCCAGCCCCTTTGATGTGCTAGGCCCCTGACAGGCTGAGCAGCTGAGAGCCTAAGCTTTGAAGCAACCTTCTGGACCTGACTTCCAGCTTTGTCACCTCTTCTCCATGAGACCCTGGACAGACCACCTTACCTCCTCAGCCTTGGTGTCCTGTCCAGGAAACTAAGAACCATGAACACCTCTCCTTTCCTGGAGAGGTGTAAGGGTCAAACTTGCTCAGTTTCCCCCTAAAGTGCAAGCATCTGATCTACACACAGCCCTCTTCTACCAGATTATCATCTCCTCCAAAGCTGTTCATGAGGCGTGCTACTCCAGCTCACATCCATTAGGAAGCTCCTGAGACCTGTGTCATCAGATCTTCCCATGCCCAGGAGGCCCAGCTGCAAGAGCCTAGAGAGGCACGTAGAGAGTGCCTGTCCACGTTATGCCCTGCTGCAGCTGAGTAGCACCTGGTTTCCCCATCAAGATGCAAAGTGGATGGGAGGTAGTCCATCAACCCTCCTTCTCCAGGGGTCCCTTACCTGGGTGAGAGCCTGGGCCTGGGACTTCTCCCAGTCCAAACATTCATTAGTCAGATCAGAGGCACAGGTGGTGGCCTAAGGGTCCCAGTGAAGGCCTAGAGCAGAGAACTAAGAACTGTGCCCACAGGCCCTCCTACTGCCAGTGTCATCCCATTGGCTTCTGGCCTATGTTTCTGTAGCCTGTGGGCTTATGAGTCTCTATAACCTTCTACACACACACACACACACACACACACACACACACACACACACCCTGCTCCCCGGACCAGCCCTGTGGACCACTCCCTACTCTCCTCAGGTCAAGGGATCTCCCTGGTTGCCCTCTTTGCTCCTTGGCCATCATGCACAGGCTGAGCTCCCCAAGGAGCAGCAGATAGGGAGAGGTAGGGCTTGACACCAAGCATGCTTCATCTACATGTGGGTCATGGTGCAGAGTGGGTTTCTGGGGAAGGCTGAGCTAGCCTGGAAAAAGGAGGTGGTCTCCAGCACCTAGAGGGGAATGTGGGTGTTCCAGGCAGGGGACAGCAGGCGCAAAGAATGCTACCGAGCATGAGTGAGTCTGGGGCAAGAAAGCCAGGCACAGAAAGGTGGGTTGGAGTCAGACCAAAGCCGTACTCCACTGTTGTGTGGAGACTAGCTGAAGAAGAGCTGTGTTCCCATGGCCCTGCTGGGAGCCGGCCTTTTCCCTGTGGAATGCCACCAAATACCAGAGCACACCAGTTGCTGGGAAGAGCCCTCTAGCCAGCTTCTTGTCTTTGAGCTGAGCCTGAAAACTAACAGGTTTCTGAATGTGTTTGAGGTCTTCTGCTCCACAGAGAGGAAAATTGTCACCCTTAGGAATAGCTCTGGCTGGGACTGCCAGAGGCTGCAGTGTGGCCAGGGGTAGCCACTTTTTATCTCTGAAGCTTGTGTCACTGCTTCTCTGGGTTGGACCAGATTGCTGTAATGTTCCGCCAGTCCTCTGGCTGTTCGGTAATGTGGGAATGAAGGACTGCAGGAAGAGCCTGGGCTGCAGGCTCATTGGTGGGAGTGGGGCTAGAGCTGCTGTCCCGACTCCCCAGTCAGGCCAGGGATGGAGGGTTGTCCTTGGTAGCTCATCTTTACTCCGTGTATATAGGACTGAGCTTATGGCCCCATCTCACAAGGCTCCTTGTCTCTTTAAGGGAACAGATATAACATCCTCAAGAAGCAGTTTGCAAAACTTGAACATGGAGCAGAGGCCCCAAGTTCAAGGCAGGTGTCAGCATGGGGTGAAGCCATCATCAGGGAAGCCCCGAGAGGCAGGTGGGAAGGCATGTGCTGGGCCAGAGGTGGAGGGGGCAGGAGGATAGGAGGAGGCAAATGCCCCTGGCCTAGGCAGTGTCCAGTCTCCACAACCTCCCAGATGTGGAGAAAGGGCCCCAAGCCAGACAGGGTGGAAGATGGACTTGGGGCACCAGAAGGGGAGGCAAGAGGTACTGTCAGGGAGAGATGGTGGCTGATCTTGGAGAGCTGTGACTTAGATTGGGACTCAAAGCAGGTTCCTGCCTCAGAGAGGCTCCCGTCTAGCTGGAGACATTCAGGTACATTCACACAGCATGCACCAGACAGAACATGGCACAGATGCAGCTTACAGGGCCAGGGGAGGGAGGGACCCTCAAGGTTGGTGAGGGAGCGCCCTCGCGCCCGGTTCTGGATGCGCCGTCCACTGGCAGAGTGCCTTCGCGGGGGCTTGGGGAGGTGATCCAGGGACCCAGGGAGGTCAGTGCTCAGTTGGGTGGCTTTGGTGGGCAGGGGGAGTCTTTGATATAGGCTGTGGCCCTCAAGGGGGCGGAAGTAGATGGAGGGAGGAAGGAGGAGGTGGGAGGGGATAGGAGAGAAAGAAGAAAAGGGACAGAGAGAATACAGAGGAAGTTCTCTGCCCCAGAACTGGGTTACCTGGCAGCCTCGCTGGTCCCAGCAAACCAGGACATTTGATCTGGCTGTGAAAGCTGCACAGTGGGCCATGTTGGTGCCTTACAGCCTGCACTTTTGAGCCCAGGCTTAGGTTTCCTTTGGCCTCTGATTAGAACCCCAATTCTTACACAAATCTAAGTGCAGCTGTTTGCTTCTCATCCCACCGGAGGTTGGATACCATCACTGAAATGGTCACAGGTCTCTTCAAAAGGTTGAGTGATACATGGCAGATGCTCTTTAAGGTGGCAGAAATAGACCACACATCCTGTAAGATTTCCATTTCAGAGTTAAGTTGAGCATTTTCACCATTGAAAAAGGGATATGTGAATCTTTTTCTGGAAATTCCAGAAACCTGGAGACCTCCCCAGTACTGACTGGGAGTGGGGTGAGAGTTACAATAAGAAGAGAAAGGAGACATATTATGGAGGCCGCAGCCTAAATTCATGTCTTGGCTTCATCCCCTCACCATCACCAGCTTTGCGTCTTTCAGCAGTTCCCCCCTCTGTGAGGTGACGGCAGTGTAGTTAAGTCACAGTGTTGCCGTAGGGATGGAGGGACTCACACACGCACATAGGGCACAGAACAGCCCGGCACAGGTGCACACTCTAGAAGTGGCAGGGCTGTTACTGTCGCAGGAAGTGAAGACCTCTCCATGCAGTGAGGTTCCAGGGTGCCCTAGCTAGTCACGCAGCCCGCTAGAGGAGGTGGGGTACATCTTGCTTCTGCCTTCACTAGCAAGTGAAGGTGAGGTACAGGACAGGGCAGTTGGGAGGTGATTGGGAGCCTGTCTGAGCTGGGCTTTCAGAGGCTTTAGAAAGGCGAGTCTCAGCACAGGGCAGGGCTGTCCCAGGGCCGTTCCTTCTGCCTTCCCCAGGACAGAGGCTGGGCAGGAGGGGTCCTCAAATCTCCCTCTCCTCCCTCTCCTCAGGACCCATTTCCAGGGACACAGTTTACCAGGCTTTGGTATGTTCACCTCATTCTCTCATCAGCTTCACCCCTGGAGCCCCAAAGTTGCCAAGTTCCCCATCATTAATCCATTTTGCAGAAAAGGCAAGTGAGGCAGAGAGGTCAGAAACTTGCCCAAGGGCAAAGCAGAGATGACAGTTTAGACTTGGGGCTCAGCAACCCCCACTCTTCAGGGTGACCCTTGGATCTTAATAAACCCCCCCCTCCTAACCTCACCCCATCCCTCCCTGCTGCGCTGCCTAACTCGCTCACCTCTCCTCTGTCTCTCTCTTTCCCCACCCTGCCATCCCTCCTCCCTGCCCACCCCCTCCCCTCACCGCAGGGCCCGAGGGCTGTAACCTGTTCATCTACCATCTGCCCCAGGAGTTTGGGGACGCTGAGCTGATGCAGATGTTCCTCCCTTTCGGTAATGTCATCTCCTCGAAAGTGTTTGTGGATCGGGCGACTAACCAAAGTAAATGCTTTGGTGGGTAAAGATAACAAACCAATTAGCTTCACCTAGGACAGGGGCCACTCGCACCAATTTACCAGTGTCCAACTGCTTCCACCTGCTCCTCACATGGCCCCTAAGTGCTCCCTGGCCCAGCGTCCATCTCTCAGCCCTCCTCTCTCTTCTGCTATTCTTTTTGCTTTTCAGCTTCCCCTGCCCCTTCTCCCCAACCTGGCTCCCACCTCCCATGTATCAGCCCAAGAGGTGGGTTTCCTCTTCCAGCCAAGAGGCCCCGCTCCACCCAGCTGAGAAACGGAAGGGGCATTTGGGCAGGGGTGGAAGGAGCAGTGCAGAACCAGAGCATCCATCCTTCCAGCAGCCTTTCCTCCCATGGTCCTAGTGGCCAGCCCAACCCTCGGGTAAAGCCCAGCATGAACCTTGGGGGAAAGCCAGCCCCAGGCCCTACCCCGCCTCCTCTCAGCTGCTCTGTCCACCTCTCTGTCCTGCCACCCCTCTCTGTCTGCCCTGCTCCTTGCTCCCCTCCTACCATGCAGTGACTCCCCTCCCGCCCACCCCCCAGGCCCCCAGAGCTGGGCATTGTTGAGGAGCCAGGAGGAGACTGACTGGTCCCTGCCCTCAGGAAGCCTAAGCTCTGAGCCCAGATGGAAATCACAGCTACTGAACTGCAGTGAGCTCTGCGAGGCACCAAGCAATGAAGCCGTCAGGAAGGCAGAGGAAAGACAGACTGGGCAGAGGTGCGGGGCTGGGATGGGGAGAGGTGAAGGACAGGGAGCGAGGTGGCAGGAGGCTGTGGGGATGGGGGAGGGCTGGCTGCAGACAGGGCGGGTCTGCACTGGGGAGGGCAGTGGCTGTGCTGGTGAGGAGTCATGCCAGGCTGTGTCATGCCAGGCTGTGAAAAGGCGATGGCGGGAGGACAAAAGTGCAGCTTTCCGAAATTCACGCTGTGGCAAGGTGTTAGATGGGAGAAGGCAGAGCTGGGAAGATCCAGGAGTCTGGTTGTCAGGTAAAATACAGGTTGCCCAGTTAAATCTGAATTTCACACAAACAATGGATCCTTTTTTTAGTGTATGTCCCACACATTGCTTACTATGTGTCTCATGTAATATTCGGATATTCTTATAATTTAAAAAGTATTCATTGCTCACCTCAAATTTACATTCTATGAGGCATCCTGTGTTTTCTTTATTAAATCTGGCAACTGTATCCAGGAAACTCCAGATCTGCTGGGTTGTCCCTCATCCCCACACTTCTCCTCTCCACTCCTTCCTGGTCCCTGTCCCTCCTCCTCCTCCTCCTCCTCCTCCTCCTCCAGCCCATCCTCTGGGGCTAGAGCCACTCATCAGTGCCTGAGAACTGCGGAGTGCAGGCCCCAGAGAACCACATGTGGAACCAGAGCTGAGTCTGCCGAAGTGCCCAGGTTGGCCCCCAGATTCTGGGGCTGTGCAGAGAAAGAGGAGGAGGCCTGTGATGGCCAGGGAACCCAGGTCTTGGCTTGGGAGTGGTGGACGGAGAAGGGACAGAGTGGAGGAGCGGCAGGAAGCGCATGTCAACACTTTTCCAAGTTGAGGACAGGCTTTCTAGAACCGTGAAGGGCTTGAGGACTCAGGGTGGGCTCCCTAGAGTAGTCAAGATCTTGCACTGCCGTCCCCTCCACTCTGGCAGCTGCCAGAAACCCATGGTCCTTCAGCGCCATAGAGTTGACCCAGCAGCTCATTTCTCTTTGGGTGTGGAGAAACAAAAAGACAAGGTACAGCCCTCCACCATCGGTATTTCCCCTTATGAATTATAGCAGTATATGTAAAAATAAGAGAGAATCAGTAACATTTGCTCTTTAAGTCTCAAATGCTATGTCCATGAGAAGAAAACTGCCAGCAGTCCAGGAAGCTTAGGGGGCATCTAGGCTCAGCCAGGCTGAGCCTCCAGATGCATCCCCTCTGGGCACAGGGGGCGCTGTCCCTGCAGGTGCAGCCTGGGTTTTCAAAAGCATTTCCTCCGAGTCTGCCCCAAGTCCGAACCGCTTAAGCCTATGTCAGTTCTCCCAGACCAAGATTGCTTTCCTGCTTTTTATTGAAAACACCCTCTGTACGCTGCTGCAGTGCCTCTTTTTTTCTGTTCTTAAACTCCTAATGGTAAACACCTGTCCTTGAAAAAGAACAGGCCCCCACAGGCCCAGCCAGCGGCTCCTTCTTGAGCCCCTTGAGTACCCTGGCTCACTTCTGCAGTAGTTTTTTGCTACTCCCCCAGAGACCTGCCCTGTGAAGCCTAGCTCCACTGTGAACACTGTGAGCTTCCGTGACCTCTTGTGTGAAATGGGGGTGTTAGTAGCCACCCATGAGGTGACCTATAGTAGAGGCTTGTCCTGAGCAGTTTCTGCTGAAGTACTACAGTTCCCATTGCCATAAATGTAGTCCTGTGTTAAAGCAGGTTCCCCCTTTAGGCTGTACTCACTCTTGATAAGTGTTAACATAACTGTTAGCGAATCAGAACCTTCCAGAGGCCTTCATGAGGGTGTGTGCAGCACGGATGGTTCCTGTGTTGGAAGAAGGGCTGTAGGCAGAGGACACACACCAGGAGGGCATCCCATCTCGGAGGCTTCCCGCAGGATCTGGGAGGCAGGAGCTCCTGGAAGGTCGAATGAGAATGAGGCAGAGGTCTGGAGGAAGAGGGAAAGTCCTGGGGGCCATGAACACGGGAGGTGGTGCCCAGGGACCTGTTCACAGGGGTCTCCAATCTGTGAAAAGACACTTCTTACCCTGACTGCTAGCCAGTTAACAAAACTATATAAGGAGGGACTAGTCCCCTAGTTCTAGAAGCCCCAGGCTTCTAAAGACCTTGAAAGTTCTGGAAAGCTGGGCTTCGTTGCTCCCCCAGAACTTCCCAAGGCCTGCCGCACCTAGTGGCGCCTATCTGTCCTGCACTCCACCCCTCAGATAGCTCCTCACAGGGCCCTTTTCTCTTCCTCCTTCCTCTCTCTTCTTTGCTTGTTTTCTTTTCTGCAAATAGAGCCAGGCAGCCTAGGTGTAAAGGTAGAGTCTGTACCCATGGTGCCAGCGTGCAAGTGGAGAGATAAGGGGTGCAGCTCTGTCCCAGCAGACAAGGGCTTTAGTATGACCACCTCCTGTAGTCTGGGGGAGAGCAGCATGAAGACTTCTGCAACCTGCTCTAATCTGCCAGGACTCGACTCTAACCATCAGACATACAGGTCGGCAGAGAAGGATGGGCAGGGGGGACCGTAGGAGTTGGAAGGATGCTTGGAGGCTAATCTCCAATTGTGCTTAATCCTTAGTCTTTCCCATTTAATTTGGTATGTAGATTCCTACAGATATTGGTATGGTTACCCTGGACCTGGCTCTGACTAATTAGGCCAGCACTCGTGTGTGTACCCATGTGTCTACACACGTGCAAAAGTGAGATTTGTGCACACAACTCTCTGCCCCATCGCCGATGGTACATGGCTGCATAAGCAAACTGAGCAAAGCAGGAAAGAGACAAGAGGCAGATGGGGGGTGGCAGCGTTTAGGGTTGGGGACAAAAAAATGGAGAAAGAGCCACCAGGTGGGGAGAGAGAGGAATGCGTCCCTTGAAGCGAAGCTGTAGGCAATACAAGGTACAGTCAAGAAAACAGCTTCCGTTTCATTTGGGTCTGGGCCGAGGTACATCTGTCCAGTGGCCATTTGGGGCCCGGCACTCCAACCAACTGAGGCACATCCCAGGGATAGCCAGGTATCTCACCAAGACGAGTTTCACATATTTTGCAGGAACTAAGTCTGTTTTACAGGGGAAAGACCTCTGAAGTTGAGTGAATTAAAGGAAGTGTTAGATGAAACAAAGTTATAAAGATGTATTTGCTGGAGAACTTGGAGAGGGGATTTTGTTTAATGTTCCTTGATCTGGCCCAGACGGGCTTGGCTCCAAGCCTACAAGCTCCTTCCTCAAAAGCCAGGTAGGGGCAATTTGGAAAATACTGATGTAAAGTATGATCTCTGTGAGGGGATGCATTAGAAATTCCCAAAACTTGACTTCCGAACTCACTTTGGGGATGTAGCCAGTCCGTATCTGGGGGATTTCCTGTTGACTGCGAACCACCCCAGTCAGATTTGTCTGGGAAGGTCCGGAGGAGTGAGGGTGCAGAAAGCAGTTCTGCAGGCCCTGAGTACATAAGGCTCTCGGCTATTATTTTGAACAGCGCTGTTTTACCAACAGTGTTAATGTGTACTATTACTGACGTATTTAAGGGTTGCGGGACACACCCGTCGGTGCATGCTTAGTCCAGGAAAAGAGCCTCTACTTCCAGGGCGTGGAATTTTACACGCGTGGAAGGGGCTGCCTACAGCCCCTGGGGGCGAGGTGGTGGGTGAATGCCAGTGGTTCGGATTTACCCGCCTCGGCCGTGCAGCCTCGGGCAGGGCCGGGCCGGGAGTGGGGCCGAGGGGCTGCGAGGACCCAGCCCCTGGCGCTCCGCTCTAGGCAGGGCGCGCCGGCGCGGGGGCGGCCGGGCACGGCCCGCGTGGAGGTGCCTTCTCCGAGGTGCCTCCCCTCCCGCCCCCTCGCACTCCTCTCTCTCCCCAGGCCGGCACCCTGTGCCCTCCCGCTGCCAGGCCCCCTCCTGTCAGGGAGGACAGTGTCCAATAAACTCCACCCGCAGGTGTGTCCGCCCTCTCCCAAGGAGGGGGCCG
>NW_004955402.1:23545582-23617644 GCF_000276665.1 Chinchilla lanigera | reverse complement strand
GCCTCGAGCCCGCCCCGCTCCCGCTCGACCTTCCCCGCCGGGAGCGCCCGGGCGGCCCCGTGGAAACCCAGGCCCTCGTCCCTCGTGTCTCGCCAGGCTTCGTGAGCTTCGACAACCCGGCCAGCGCGCAGACCGCCATCCAGGCCATGAACGGCTTCCAGATCGGCATGAAGAGGCTCAAGGTGCAGCTGAAGCGGCCCAAAGACGCCAATCGCCCGTACTGAGCGCCGGCGGGAGCGTCCCCCGGGGGAGACCAGGACTCGCACAGGTAACGGGCGACCGGGGCGTGGGGGCGGGAGGTTGGGGAAGGGGCTCCAGACAGACCCGCCGCGTTCTTGGGCCTCCGTGGGCCCGACCCTCACTCGTGCCTTGGACCCGATGCGCCCAGCTCGGCCTGCTCCTGACCCAGTTCCTACAGGGCAGGAGCATTGCTGTAGTCATCCCGGCAGAAATGGGCACGATTGTCTCCTTGCCCTGGGCCGAGGGACGGGAGTGAGGGAACTCACTGAGAAGGTGAGGTGAGCTCTGGGCCCGGGCCTCAGGTCTTCACTGGCAGCCCTGTTGGCCCTTGGGCGGCAAGCTCGGACCCCACAGAGAGCTGTAGCCATGGGTTGGGGCCTTCTAGATTGGCTCTCTGCTGCCTGGTTCTGCCAGCTGGGCTAGTACCCTCTACACCCCTCACCCCTCACCCCTCACCCTGCAGTTGCCCATAGCTCAGTCAGGACCAAGGAGTAGGCTTCGCAAGGGGAACTTTAGCAAGAAACAACAGGATGGGACAAAAGTTAGGAGGGTGATGGTATAGCACTGAAATCCCTTTCCCTGCCTGTTACTTGGATAATGATGAGTGGGTAGTTGTCACCTGTCCGCTCAGGCTGGGACCTGCCTAGCAGCTGGAGCCAGCTGCTCCTCTTGCTGGCCAGCTATTCTCCTGGGGAAAGCAGCTTCTGAGAAAATGATGGGAGTGGTGTTCCATTTATTTAGCAGTACTGTGCTGTAGGTACTATGTGAGGTACTCAGAATATTGCAGTGACTGAGAGTGAAGAAACAGGCAGTAGAGCACTTAGCATGTTGGTGTTGTTGGTTATGGTTAGGTCCTGGGGTCAGGAGCTATAGCCTGCCTCATTTTAACGGT
Organism: Chinchilla lanigera; assembly: GCF_000276665.1. Lineage (NCBI taxonomy): Eukaryota > Metazoa > Chordata > Mammalia > Rodentia > Chinchillidae > Chinchilla > Chinchilla lanigera. The sequence continues at coordinate 23,616,512 of NW_004955402.1, read as the reverse complement.
CCAGCAAGGACATGAAAATGGTGAGAGAGGCAGTGCTGCGGCAGGGTGTCCTGCCTGTGAGGACACAGCCAGTGTGCAGGCCCCAAGGGGAGGGCCGGGGAACAGCAGGTAGCTGGAAGAGAGCTTGGGCTGAGAGAGTAGTAGGAGAGACTGAGAATGAGGAAGTCTGGCCTCTGCAGGTCACTGTGGGGATTTTGGTCTCCTCTGAAATGGGAGGGGCTCTTGGAGAGTTCTGGTAGGAGAGTGATGTGGTTAACTTGCATTTGGTGGGATCACCTGAACACTGTGTTGACTTTGGGTTGTAGGGGCTGAAGCACTGCGCTGATCTTTCAGTCCAGGGCAACAGCAGTCGTCAGTGTGTAACGAACGAGTGGATGTCTAGATACTCTTTGAAGGCCAAGCCAAGGATGCTGTCCCTCATAAAGTAGGAGTGTGAACGAAAGGGGCTCCAAGGATGACTCCCAGGCTTTTGGCCTGAGTGACTAGACAAGTGAAGGGTGTGGGAGAAAGACCCGTGATGTAAGAGTTAGACATTCAAGTGAAAGTCCAAGGTCTGGAGATTGGGAGGGAGTCTTCAGTATCCTCTCTCCCCTCCAGTTCCACCCACCCTTGTCACAGGGGTATAGACATCAGCAAAATGCCCTGCTTCCAAACCGCAGGAACAGGGATCTTCTCTCTCTGGGTGCCTGAGGCACTCTCTGCAAGCCTGGAAGAGCCAAACTGGCCTCTGGCCTCCTAATTTCCTGGCCCTGGCTTGTGAGCAGATGCAAACATACAGGTGGGTTCAGAGTCTGGGCAACTTCTGTCAGGCACTGGGCACAGCACTGGGGATACAAAGATGAGAGGTCACATCTTGGATCTCCCCTCTCTGTGCTCACACAGACACCAGGAGGCAGCCAGCAGATGGTGCACTTTTGTAGGAGGAGCAGGATGGTTTGGTATATAGAGCTTTTCTGGATGTAGAACACTTTTCCTTAAATAAGTATAGCTCTGCCACTCAGACATGATCTGAGCCAGGCCCTTCCCCCTCTGGGCTTCCATTTCCCCATTATTGAAACCAAGGTGTTCAAGTCAATCAGAAGATTGAGGGGTAGGGCACATACTAGGGTCATTCCTTGAGAATCTGAGGGGCCACTGTGGGTGTTTTTGATAGTGGCTCTTCTGTCCTAGCCACCTTGGTCAAGCAAGGGTAGAACTTCCAAGTCAGAAACATTCCTGGGTGAAGATTTGAGGAAGTCAGGTTTGTTGTTTGGGACATAAGGTAAGAAGTGGCCTACCAGGTAGACAGAGCGGGCACTCAGACTTGGGGTAGGGGCTGTGAAGGAGTGGTTTAAGAAGCAGGGTGGGTTCTTCCATCATGGAAGGCAAAGGCCAGAAAGATGAGAACCACAGGCCTTCACATGGTACTCGCTGGGTCCCTGGTACCTTTCTGACAGGTAAAGGCCATGAACAGCTATAAACTAGAACTGCTATGTCTGCCTATCAGATAGGTAGTGGCAGCATTCCCACTGTACTGATGGAGCACAAGAAACTTAAGTAGCTTGTCCATGAGCCAGTGAATGGTGGAACCAAGCTTTGAAGCCAGGGAGCCTAGCTCCCTTCAAGAGAGGAGAGTGAGAAGCTCCTACCTTCACCCGAACCCTGCAAGCCCAGAGTGTCCTGAATCTCCGAGGGGATACATCATGCCATCTCACTTCTCAGTGGGTAAGCCAAATGGCCACATCCTTTCTACTAAACAGTCTTTTCAAACTATGTTATGGCATAACCCCTATAATAATGTTGGACTCTAATCTTCACATAGTTGGCATTTAGCAGTGCCTACAGGCTGCCTACAGGCTCCCCAGTCCAAGACTGTTGGAAACTAAGAAGGAGGGTGCTGAGAAGAGGTAAGAGCTTCTCAAGGTAGACTGCAGACAGAACAGGCTGTTCACTCTTTGGGCTGCCAGTAAGAGAGGAAATCACTCAAAAAAGCAGCTAAAAGACTGCACAATATCTCAGGGTAATATAGGGTGTTTATAAATGATGAACGTGCCATTACCCATCTGATAGGGAGGGAAACCTGAGCAGGAGTTAAGGGTACCAGCCATGGTGGGGAGCAAAGAGGTAGCAAGGAGGGGGATCCCAGGCCTGGGGTGGTTACCCTGAACTGGTGAAGGTAGAAACACAGTAGGTTGGTGGTAAAAGGCAAAGTCAGGCTCAAAGCAGGGCAGATGAGGTGGGGGTTAGGCAAAGCAGCCATGGAGAACACAGTTGGGTTGGGTTTTTTAAAGTGAGGCCCTCGCTGGGGGCTGGGGACAGTATGGTTCTTCTTCCTTATTGGTTTCTAGTCTTGTCCCTGTGCCTAGTCCTCTGGTTGCTTGGGTGTACTGTCTCACATTAAGATGGAAGTTTCTCCAAGAAACTTTACCAGCAAACTAGGGAAGGAAAAGTGGGCAGAAGTGTGCATGTGGCAAGGTCCACACCCAGCAGGCAGACCTTGGACCTGCCCAAGAGATTGGCTTCCAAGACCCTTGTTGTGCCACTAAGTAAATGAGAATGCACTGGGCTCAAACACCAGCATTGATTCCCAGACTCTGAACACTAAGGTTCTGTATTTGGAAAAAGCACTAAGCAGGACTCTAGTGGGAATCCTATCTCTGTAGCTCTGGGCTTTGGCTGTGTGTTTTTGCACCGGGTCTGGTATGAGCTTCATAGGCATGGGTACTCCCTTGTGACCTATGTGGGGCAGGGTTGTAGCTTTGGGTTTTGGCCCTATGTGGTTAGAACTTACTTGTCTTAGGATCTTGTGTCTGAATTGGTTCAGTCTGGCCATAGTTTGTGCACCCAGTTCAGTAAGTTGGAGCTTCTCAGACTTGATCTATGCTTCCCTGTGCTGGTCACTGATCCCAGTGCCACTTCCAGAACTCTGCACTGTGAGGTGCCCTAGAGACTGGCACACAGAGTAGCCAGCTGTGCACATGGAGGAGTTTGGAAGACTTCCTTGGGGAATTAATGGATATAAGGCTGCATTGTGTGTCTGGAGCCAAGTGTGGAAGAGGTGAGGGTGTAAGAAAGTTCCCCACATTGAGCTTTGAGAAGAGAGACTATTTGTATTCAGTCTTGAGTCCAAGTACCCAGGGCAATACCTGGCTCTGAGGGGCAGCTGGACTAAAGCTGGGGGAGGGAAAAGGAGCAAGTAGAATAGGAAGGATGAATGCCCATGATGTGCCCCGAAATTGGTGTGGAGGGGAAGTAGGAGAACCCCCATGTGTCCTTTAGTTGCAGCAGCCATAACTGCCACTTGGGCAGCCTGGGTGGATCAAGGAGGTTTTGCAAGGGTAGGAAATGCAGATTAGAGTGACATTTCAGGACTTTCTGGGCATGCAATGGGCCCTGCTGTGAGTGAGGGAGAGCTGGTGTTGAAGGAAAGCAGAACCCTGCTTGGGGGAACGGCAGGGTAGGGGTCTGTGGAGGAAGTGGGGCTGGGGATGCTTCTGTGAAGGCTGAGCTGAAGGCCCACTGTGGGCTCAAAATAGAATCACTGCTCAGCTACTGCCCAGTGTATCTACCGTGGAGTTGTAAGATTCCAGCTTTCCCTTCCACTCTCCTCAAGGGAAAACAAAACTGAGAGTGGAAGCCCACTGCCTGGAGAGCCGGGGAGACAGGCTGGAAACCCTGCAAATGAGTCTAAGGCACAGAGGCTTTGGCTCAGGCTTCAGGGCCACAGAGGAATAGGGGTGATGGGGAGCAAGCTCATGGATAACCATGGGCATGGCAGAGCTGGAGATCCTGATTCTTGGGTGGAGGCAGAGGACCATGAAATGGTGAGGGAGGGAGAAGCTGAGCAATTTGATGACTCTTGATGGAGAAGGGAGCTCATTCTCAGCCATGAGGACTCCACCTGCAGAGAAAGGTCAGGGCCTACCCACTGGGGAGAAGACAGTCTCAAAAGCTGGGGGTGGAAGGGTGCAGGGGCAGAGGGGTAAAGGAGGAGTGAGGAGGAGGAGCCCTTTCTGGTGGACCTACCCTGCAGGGCACGCTATGGCCTTCCACATGGTCATTTTGTGTGCCAGAGCCTTCCGAGGGCTTCATCAGCCCAGTTTGGCCAACTTGGGAACAGATCAAAGAGTGTGAGCCAATACTCACACAGAGTGGGCAGTAGTGCCCGGCTTTGTTCACAGAGGTCCAAGAATGTTGATGTAATTTACCCTAAATCTGAAAATGAAACATCATTTTTGGAAGGTTCTGAGGAAAGAAGTGTGAGCAGAGTGGAAAGGCAAGGATCATACCATCCCACTGTGGGTTCTCATGTCACCTGGAGACACCCTTCTGTAGGGTGGGGTCCCCGTGGGATCCGTAGGTGGGAGGGTTGAGCTGCTGCCCCTGTGGACCCTATAGCAGAGTGTCTCAGGGACTCAACTCACCTTACCCAGTCTCTGACCTGCCCAGCCAATCAGGGCCACCCTGACTGGCTCCCCTGGCTGGTCCTCAGACTGAAGTTACAAAAAGCAAAGCTGGGGTGGTACGGAGAGCTCTGCATCTGGGGGAGAAAGAATCCAGGGGGTTAACAGAGCTTGCTCCCTGAGATCTGCTTGCCGGCCACGGTGGTTTGAGGGGCTGTTTTATTTTTTCCCGGCCCCCTTGCTAAACCGCCCGTGCCCGCCTCCTCTTCCCAACGCATGATGGATGCCCTTAGTGGCCCTGTGTGAGGTTCTGCTGCTGTTCACAGTGTATCATGTGTCTGCATCAACAGCTGTGTGCGTATTTGTGTGCGTGTTGACGTGCCCATGTTGTCTGTCGCTGGCTTCCTCCATCCTTTGAGTTCTTTTCAGTTCCCTTATGATTTGACTGCGTTCTCTCATCAGAGCTTCTAGATTGATGCTGTGGTCTGGTGCTGTATAAATATTTTTCCTTTTAATTTTGTTTTAACTTCTTCCTTGCCCTTCTTCACCCTCAACCCAACTCTCCTTCCCCCAGCCACACTCCTGACCCCACCCAACCTTCCCTGCCTCTGCCCTCCCCCTGCCCAAACTCTCTTGTCCTCTCTTTCTCTCTCTCTCTACATATATAAATATATATATAAATCTTTTCTTCTTTTGTCATTCAATCAAATTCCAACAACCCAACCAGGGCCAGTCAAATCCACCACAGTCTCGCGCTGAGCTAGGAATAAAGTTCACGTAATCACATGAGAGTGGAGAAAAGTCCCCCATCCGTAAGTTCAAATCAACTCAAAGTTCACAGTGTGACATGATGGCGTCATGTAACAAGGCTAAGAATCGGTTGCATGACAATTGCCGTCAAGTTTCGTGGAGGTGCTGTGATTGGAGCGTTTTTCTTGGATGTCGTATCCGTTGATGATTGGCCAGTCATGATCACACGTGCATTTTCTTGACTTTTGTGCTGCCACGATCTTTTTTGCTGTGCTCATTTTCGTTTTGTTCTTGGTGCTTGCAGTGGTTTTACTTTCTGTTGTTTGGTTTTTCTTGTTCAGCGTTTTTTTATGCTTCTCTAGATGTCACGTAGAGAAAAAAAAAACTAAAGAACAAAAAATTAGTAAAAAATAAAGATGAATTCCTGAATTACAAACATGGGATCATTTAACTGTGCAAACCATTATTTTTTTTCTTAAAAATAAGGAAAACATCTTAAACCTATCTATGCGTGGTTGATTTACTTGCACTTGAAAATATTGTGATTTTATTTTTTTCTAGAAATTTGGGGGCCTTTTTCAATTGACACTTTCCTAGGTCTGGTCTTTTTCCAGTTAGGCTATTTTAAATCTCACCTCAAAAGGAAAAACCAAAACCAAAACCAAAATATCTACAGTAACAAAATGATACAAAAAAAAAAAAAATTCTAAACCAAAAAAAAAAAAAAAAAAAAAAACTAGAGTAAAAGCCAGAGGCCTCTGACAGAGAGCCCAGTAACAATTATAAGGTTTGTATTATAGCTACTTCTGCTAAATTCAATGTGGGGAGGGGAGGTGGGGACCTGGGGGCTTGGGAGGGCTTTTTTGGTTGGTCTGGAAGAAACAGTACTGACAAAAGCAAAATGCACCTTTTTGTTTACAACTGAAAAAGGGTCCTTGACAAGTGTTTTTTAATTTTATTATTATTTTATTTGGTGTTGTAATTGTTTAGACTGCTGTGTACGGTTTGCTGTTTGTTGAATCAACAGTGTGAAAAACCTGCCAGCATGGATTGATATACGCATGACGTTGTCCCCTCAACCGGGGGGCTTTGCAGTTCTAACTTTCTTGGTGTAACCAGTCACCCCATGTATAAGTGGAAGCTGCTTGCTAGAATGGAGATGAGTCTCATTTGTTAATTCACAACGACTAAGCATTTGCCTTCTGATTCTAGTCAGATCATGATTTTTTTTCTTAAAAGCAAAACAAAATGCCAAAATGCCACCATTCCAAACAAAATCAAGAACTGTCTGAGTTAATTTATTTAAGATTGATAATGAAATCTGTTCTGACCTTTTTTAGGTTCTCCTGTCCATTCCCTCAAAGTTCTGAATTTCCTCTAAATTCCCTGGCATGTATGAGAAAAGTCTTACGTATGTGTGTATGTGTGTATATATGCATATACATATACACATATCCATGTATATCCACATATGTGCAGGTGAATATATTCTACACATATATCCAGATATACATATATATACACAGCCTCGCAAATCATTACTGACTTCGGGAAAGAAGTGGTTGGCTGGAAGCTGGGCAAGGATTCTGCAAAATTCAAGTCGTGGGTCTGTCTTCCTTGTTTTCCTCAAACTGGGGAAGAACGGGTGAGGTGTATAGATTTTTGCTGTCCTGTTTGCTAGGCTTCTGTATACATATTGTATCTGGGCTAGATCCCTCAGGGACAAGTTTAATTATGAATTCATATCCCACAGTCCCAAATTCTTCCCTTAGATCTAGTGGTCCCTCAATCCAGAACTCTAAAGGAACCCAAATCAAGACCGCTCCCAACAACTAAACCTCAGCTACACCCATCACCACTAGACCCCCAGCGGTTTTTTACTCTGAATAGAAGAGCAAATTTCTTTTGACTGTATCATGATCATGACTAATTCTCATACTGGTCTCTCTTCCTTCCCTCCTGCCATCCCCCAGAGCTCCCATCCTACTCCCCCAAGGCAGGTTCCTATTGGTGTTTGGATGCATTTGTGTTTTCTCTCTTGGCTTAATCAGCCCCGATTTTCTTCATTTTAGGGCAGGATGCTGAACGGGCTACATTAAAAAACAAACCTCTCTCTCTCTCTATTTATAAATGAGAACTGTTGGATGACACCTTTGACATATCAGCCAATATCAATCAAGCTGAAGACTCCAGACACTCTGTGTGACTGTAACATTTCTTCAAGGAAAGTATAGCGTCTATGGAGTTCAGAGGGCACGTGTTTGGGGGAAAATACACATGACATGAAGACGACGAAGAAGAAAAATGAGAAAAAAAAAACACAAAAAAAGGCAACTTTAAAACAAAGTAACGTGAGACCAGACAGGGAGGCTGAAGGGCTGGGCACTGGGAGGAGACGCTGCTGCTCACCGATTCCCTCGGCTTTTCCAGCCTGTGGGCGCCTGAGGCAGGCGGGGCAAGCGTGCTGTGGGGCCTGGTCCCCTGGAGCGGCTGGGAGGCCGCCGCTGAGCACCTCTATCTGTCATTCCTTTAGCTATTTAGGGACCAAAGGACCAAACTTTTTATTGCAGATGTGTAGCTCTATGTCAAATAGAGGGGGAATGGAGAACTACCTCCTTCCTGCCTCCTGGCTGTTCTTGAAACAGCTTAGAGCGATTCTATGAAAAATGTAATAAAAAAAAAAAAACTTTAAAAAAAACACAAAAAACAAAAAAAAAAGAAAAAAAGAAAAAATAATAATGCTTCAATGCTTTTGAAACAGCAAGATACTAGTTCTTTGATACTTTGAGAGGCGCTTTGATTACCCTCATTGAAGTCTATGACACTTTCCTATGGTTTTCTGTATTATATGTCTGGATGGAGCTGTTAAGATGAACAGATTGGTGGATCTTTGGGGAAAGCAACAAAAGTATTAAAACTCATTAACTGTGAAGTGTGAGAACACACGGAGGGGAACAAAGGGACTTCCAAGGCAAGGTAATTGTTGTGAAAAGTCTGTAAATGCTTCTAACTCTTCCCCCTCTTAAAATCATAATAGTTGTACAGAATTTTAAAAAGGAAAAGTTTAAAATACCTATATAATAGAAGAAAAATTAGAGGAAAGCAAAAAATAAAAAAAAATAAAAAAGGAAAAAAAAACTTATAGAAGTTAGCGTTACTGCTAAAATCCCAGATGTTGTAGGACTGTACTTTTGTAGAGTTTAGACTGAGCATCAATCCCTTCTCCTCGCGAGTGCTGTCGGACGCCGTCGTCCCCGAGGGCCAGGCCGGACTCTCCCAGACCTGCGGGCTCCCCTGCGCGCCACGGGACGGGAAGGGCCCCTCGCGCCCGCCGCCGCCGCCGCCACCGCGCCTTGCTTCGCCCGCCCCGGAGCCGCGCGCTCGCTCGCTCTCCGCAAGCCCGACACCTCCCGCTTCACTCGCCGCCTTCCATGCTTGTTCCAGAGACTTTCCGGGCAAGGGAGAACTGGGAACTTTCATCTTAAAACAACTAGACGACACACACACACACAAACCTTAAAAAAAAATTTAAAAAAGAGAGAGAAAAATAAACAATCTTTGAAGAATTTCTGAAACTGTTTACAAGGAATTTTGAAAAACAGGGATGTTTAAATGATGCCGGCTCTGTTTTTCTGTAAATAAATTTGCATATTTTGTAGGACTTTTAATTGTAATGATAGAGAAAAAACAAGGAAAACTATTTAATGAAAGCACGATATTTATCTTTGGTAAATGACTTTAGAGCAGTTAAAGACATTGCTTAAAAACTCAGAATCAGAAAAACACTGAATTATTTAAGAACACATATATTTTAAAGTATATCATATTTATTATAATTTATTTGCACCCTTGGGAAGACTTGCTTTGGCATTCTGCCTCAAAAACTTCTCATTGATGTCCAGTTCATCTGGAGGCCGGAGGGACGCGCAGACCTACCATTTTTTTTTTTTCTTTTAGAAGAACAAATTTCCGGCTTCTCTCAGGTCTCCTGTCTTTCCTTTCTGTCTATTTTGTTGTTGTTGTTTTAATTTTCTTTTTCTTTTTCTTGGCTCCTTTTAGGATGTCCAGATGTTGTAAAAAAACAAAACAAAACGAAACAGCTGCAGTTCAGTACAACTGCTCTTTTCACACTCAACTCCCTAAAACTCCTTGTAACCTTCTGTAACTATTGGATGACGCTTTCTCCAGCTTAGCCCTAAATAAAGCACAGTTTAAAAAAAAGACTCCTCCTCACAGTTCTCTGCTTCTCAGATTCTAATCAGCTCTGTCTCACGTCCCAAGGTTTGCCCATGGGAAGTAGCTGTGGTCTTCCTCCTCCCTGAATTCTTCATCTACAAGGGCCTTCGGTGTGAGCCTCAGCCCTGGGGCTCCTTCTGGGTGGTGAAGGGAACAATAAAAGGAAATCCTTTTCCACCCTAAGAAAAGTCTTTCTCAACTGCCACAGGTTTCTGAACATCCTTGTAACATTTTTCCATGTGGAGAAGGCCGCAGTGACTGAACATTGCAGGACTCCCCTTTCTTCTCGGACCAGAGGAAAGCAAGGCCACCTGAGCCGAAGGCAGAGCAAGAGTTGGGGTGGGGATGTAGGAGAGGGAAGGAGCATGAGGAAGGGGACGAGGGGACAGTTCCAGATATGCCACCGAGCCTTTTGTCCTTGGTCCTGCAGGTTCCACTGCTTGGACACTGTGTGATGGAGAAAATAGGGTTCTGGGTGGTGCCCTCGGAGTCAGTGTCCTGGAGAGGGGTGTGGAAAGAGAAACGGGGGCCCTGCTCCGGGGAACTTCCTGGACTGCTGGTCCACACACACAGACATAACAGAGAGAGGAATGTCCAAACCCTTAATACCCAGAGTGGAGGAAGGAGTATTCCTACAGGGAGAACATGAGGCAGGACCTGGTGGACAGAAAGGGCTGTCATCTGAGGTAGGAGCCAGGACAGATGTGTTCTGTCCCCGTGCCTTCATTAGACCTGTCCAGGCAGAGACCTTCTCAATTCCACCTACTCAGTTCTACCTTCAGCCCTGCAGCCTGTTCTAGGGACGATGGCAGACTCCCTCCAAGGGTCTCTGTCACTCTCCAGGGTGAAGGGTGGGAAAGCTGTGAGGTTTTAGGTGTCTGGGGAGAGAAGATTTGCCCCAGGCAGTCAGGCTTCTGTCTGGGCCCTCCTTCTGAAGGGGGATGGTGTTGAGCAGAGCTCAGAGCCAGCTGCCAAGCAATAACTGGACCCCTGTTCCACCCTCTCCCAACCTTTCCTCCTACGGCAGGGGCCCAAGCTTGTGAAGTGTCTGCCTGGAGAGAAAAGACCTTCCCATCTCAGCTAATGTGGACAGGCCTTCAAGCCTTGCCTTCAGTGTGGAAATGGTTCTGAGAGAGGCACTGCCCCTTAAATTAATTCCCCCTTCTCTTCCCACCAGGCTGTGAGCCCAGGAGATACCCTGCTCTGCCACCCTGAGGAGCTGGACTCCTTGGGAGTTAGCTTCAAGGGCAGACTGGGTGTTACGTGAAAAACAGAAAGGTGTTTTCTAAGGAGTTCCCTGGGAATGAGGCAGGGTGGTCTGTGGGTTTTGAACTTGACTCCAAAACTGATTTCTGTTGGATTTTTACAGCTGAAAGTAAGTCACTGAATCTGCCTTACTGAACAGTGACTCTCAGGCCAGCCCCAGACAGCCTCCACATACCTATTTCTTCATACCCACCTCGTCCCCATACTCCTGTGTCTGGGACACAGTCTCCTCCTCTGTCCCTGAAGGTGCTGTGGTTCAACAGTGCAAGGACACTGGAAGCTGCCGTCAAAGAGGAGCTGAGAAGCTTGTTGGCCAATTTTACCTTTTCCGGGCCCGGTTGACTAGGAAGATGGAATCAGCAGAGCCAGATGTAAATATGCCAGTACTATAAAATAAACCTTCTAGTTAAAAACCACACACTAAATGACTAATCTATGCATGGCTCTTTGAGAGTAAATGCATCTTTTAACTTTCGAGGGGACAGTCACAAATTCCTTGAAAATGTGTTGCAAACTCTCACGTCCCTTTGCACACAGTTACAGGGAGCTTGAGAATCCCTGCAGCTTTTTCATCCCTTCCTGGTGAAGAGCTCTTGATCTGCAGTGTCAAGAAAATCCAAGACATTCTTACCTGTGTTTATACTCTGGTTTCTATTCCTCTGCTAGTGTCCACCTGCAGTGTGTGGTGCTTTCACAGCTCTTCTGATTGGATCAGACCTTTGCTTTGTTATTATACACTTTTTATTTCAAGCATAATAACTCCAAATGGAGACACCTGTGTGATGCGCCACCATGTGCCCACCCTCTAGCTTTGGCGCCCATCAGCTATGAGTCAGTTTGACATAGACCCCAGGTACCAATTGTTTCATTGGAAGATGCCTCAGTTTCCCCTCAGTGTGTTTTGTGCTGCATGTTTTCTGTGCTGCATGGCTGGGAGTGGGGTATTTGGCCAATTTGGGTCTCCACAGCCTTCTTCCGGGTCTCTCTAGCACCTCCCCAGGTTTCATGGACTTGTCCCACTTGCAAAGCCTTTCAGCTCTTCCTCTGTCCCTTTGTAATCATAGCCTTTCCCTCACTTTTGTCTTCTCTCCCTTCTACCCTCCCATCTCTATAATGCTAATATGAAAACAATTTGTATTGAGACCTTTCACTTAATAGCTCCCACTCCCTTCTCAGTTTGTAGCCCAGGCTTTCATTCTATTCTGAAGAAGACCACACCCCTTCCTGCATGCAAAGTGTCAGTGGTGTGACAGGACACAGACCTGTCACAGTTTCCTCACCTCTTCACCTCCTGGTGCTGCCCCCATCGTGTAGGGCATTGTTACCGGTCTGACCAGATCCCCAGTTCCTAATGGCACAGGGACTGCAGGGCCTGTATTCAGATCACACCAGGGTGAGCCACTTTGTTGCCTACCAGGTAAGCTGGCTGGAGGGACACGTGAGCAGAGCAGTGGGCTCAGGGGCCCAGCTTAGCCCAAGGCAACAGCATAGGACTTGGCTATGAATGCCACTTGGCCATTTCCCAAAATGGAGTCCACTCCCACACAAAAATTATCAGCTGCCATTGATGTACCACTTCCAACAGACTATTAACTTCTGGCAGTTAGATTTTTAATCAGTGTTGTTGAGTCTAAATTTCACAAAGGGTGAAAGCAGAGATGGAGTTTGTCAGAGTTCTCAGAAGAGATGAATAATTAGGACCACAGGAGAGAGGAGCTAAGATAATAAGACAAAGTACAGATGACTGACAAAGTACAAATAGACACATAGACAAAGTACAGATGACTTGAAGGCTTATTCCAAAGAAGGAGGTGTTCTGGAAACGTTTTTTAAGTAGTACTAATTGCACATCTGGAGTAAGTGCACAACCAATAGTCCTTCCTCCCCAGAGAGTTTGCAAGTATAAGTTCTTTGCTTTAATTTCATAGCTTCCTCTCTCCACCAATTTTCCCTCCAATTTCCTAAACCGTCTTCCCTTTTCTTTTCAGATCCTCCCTTTGGTTACCTGCCTGTCCACCCAGCTCTCCAGGCCCCCTTATTATCTTAGCTCCTCTCTCCTGTGGTCCTAATTATTCATCTCTTCTGAGAACTCTGACAAACTCCACCTCTGCTTTCACCCTTTGTGAAATTTACCTAGGATTTGCTCAGACTGGGAAGTGGGTGGGTAGGAAGTATCTCAGCGTGAAAAAGCATAGGCTTTGACTCCAGACCAGAATTTAGATCATAGTTCTTTTCAATACCTTCTGGGTCATTAGGGAAATATTGCTTAATATCTCTGAGCCTCAGTTTCCTTATCTCTAAAATTGGGGTAATATCCCCCAAAGCGTTGAGAAGTAAATGAGGTGCAACTGCACACAGCTCTATCCCATGCCAAGAATCCTCTGCATGGGAATTTCCTTTACACTGCAGGTATTTCCAACATTTTCTCCTTCCCTTCCTTAAGTCCACCTCATTGACAGTTCCCATCCCAACCTAAGCGTGCTTGAACTTGACACCAGGCCACTTAGGTCATTTTCTGGGACTTCTAGGGAGCCAGTGCCACTCCCGGAGAATTCCTGTCATGTTAAAGTGCGCACACCTCTGGCTCTCACTGCTCTTTTCCAGGGACCCCAATTAGTTGACGATCTTAAGCCTCTTCCCCTCTCTGCCCTCTCATTTTCCCAAGAGCATTCCCAAGGCCCCATGGCTGCTGCTGCCCGCAGCTGTCCTCCTCCTGGTTCACATGGCCTCAGGCTACATACTAATTTGGTCTGTGCATTTAAACATTTCTTAATCTATTTTCTGAATAGATAATGTACTCTTATATTTGAAAAAGCAGGAAAAAAGATACAGTGAATCCGGTCACCATCCCCTCTAGAGGCAGCCAGCATTGCCAGTTGGTCCCGCCCCCTGATGATTAAGGGTGTGGATGTGGGGTGTGTTGGTGGCAGGAGCAGTTTCATCCCCTTTTCAGTGGGGAGACAGAGCCAGGCAGTCGTAAGGCCAGGCTCTGGGATGCCTGGGGACTCTGAGCAGAGGAATCTGGGCCCTCCAGGCACACGCTTACCTCGGGGGACTCTGCGCTGAAGCAGGGATGCAGCTATTATGGTGTGTTTGTTCCGTGGTGGACACTGTGCTAGGAGCCGCTTACTTACAATCTCCTGAACCCTCTCTGTAGGTAATTCTATGATGCAGGTGTCATTATCCCTGAGGAAACTGTGGCTCAGAGAGTTTAAGGCCCTTGATGAGATCACCCAGCTCTGTCTGCAGGGCTGGGCTGCTCCTGTCTACCTCAGGCCTCCCTTAGACTGTAAATTTCCCCAGTTACACATTCTCCGCACAATCTCATTCTTCCAGTGCTTGTTTCATGTGTCCTATCTCCCCTCTTCTTGCTACATTTTTCTCCTTAAAAATCCTCTTTTTACTTTTAAGAAGTGGCAGCATCTATATTGACTTGGGTGTCAGTCTGTTTCTTCCCTTCTCTCCTTGATTGTCCGAACTGGAACGGGAGTTCTTGAGGGAAGCAGTGACATGCTACTGAACATGTAGCTAGTGGTTGCATAGTTCTGCCTCTGGTAGGCACTGCTGGGAGCAGGCACACAAGGGACAACATAGAGGAGAGAGAAACCCCCAAAGCTCCAGAGGAAATCAAAAGAAATAAATGCCATACTTACTAATGTTTTCTGCAGCTACTTGAAATTTGAAAACCTTTTGGACTATGATGACTCTGTTGCCCAGGACATTGAACTTGGAGATAAAAAGAAAATTCTTAAGATTGGTGCAAACTGGTTCTCCATCTCTTAGAATAAAGAGAACATATTGAACATTTTCTCCATCTCTTAGGATAAAGAGGGCATATTAACCATCTCTAAAGGCCCTTTGTCCCTCTAATTGAGGTAGGAGGTATCTTTTATCCTCAGGATCTCCACTATGATTCATCTTTGCCTTTACTCCTCATCTCCTTCCCTCTTCTTGGGGCCTGGCTCTGGGGCCAACCTGCTGTCTTTTCCACTTCCTGCATTCCTCTAGGAAGCAGAGAAGCTTCAAAAGCAAGGCTGAGGCAGGAGGAGGCTCAGGATGCTCAGGGCTTCAGGTCCCATCCTTGGACCTTTTTCTTTGGGTTAGATTTGGGTCACATTGATTGTTTTTAAATGGAAATTACCATGAGATAGGGCGGTGCTCAACCAATAGTTGTAGGGTCCATATCAAGTGCCAGCACTGGGCTAAGGATCAGGGTTGAAGAGGTGAAACAGCACACAGCAGCTACCTTCTGGGCACAGTGTGAGGTGTGCTACACTATTCTCTAATCCTGGACATTATTCTTCAGGGTGCATCCACTTTACTTCACAGATGAACAATCAGAAGTTCATATAAGATAGATAACTTGTCCCAAGTCACACTGCAAGAAAGTAATGGAGCCAGGATTAAAAAGCATTGACACTCATTCCTTCATATGAGGTTCCCTGACCAGCAAAAGACAACTGCTGGACAATGTTGTGGAACTGTGTGGGGGCCCAGGTAGTCTAGGGGAGGGGAAGCAGGTGGCTCATCCTGGGAAGGACTTCATGGTGGGGGGCATGGAGCAAGAAGGGATCCCAGACCTTCTGAAGAATGCTGAGATATCTTAGGCAAGTGGGGAAGAGAAAGGGGCCTGTTTAAAACCAACCCACTTACAGATGATCTATCGCTTCTACCATCCCAATTGTCTTTGGATGGCCCTAGGTCCTTTGGTGCAGATGAGTGGAAATGGAGAGTGGAGGTCCCATGTTGAGCTGCAGAGCTGAGGGTCAGACCCTGGTCTTTTTGACAGCAGATTCTATACTTGGAAACACCATACTGCATTGGAAGAGGCTACCTATAAAAGGCTCAGATATGATTGAATTGTGGCTCAGAGGCTCCTTTGCTGTATTTTCAACCCTTAAGCAAAGACACACAGCCCTACTGCAGGACAAAAGAATGGAGTCAGACCTGTCCTGGAAAGGCTCAGCCTTCTCTGGCTTCAGTTTCTTCCTCTGAAAGGTGAGCAGGTGTCCTAGGCCTCAAGGATTTGGCCCAGCTCTAGTATCCCCAGAATTCTCTGCCAAGAGCTGGGACAGGGCAGTAGAGAAGAGTGAGGGCAGAGGAGGTACGTGATGCGAGTACCCACAGCCCAGCCCTGCAGGTGAGAGTCATTTTACAAGGAGAGGACTCAACACAGTATTTCACCTACCACTCTATTCTGCCTCTGCCTCTGCCTCTGGGCAGAAGACACTTGCTGCCCCGCTCTGGTTTCTGAGTGACTTTAGGAGGTCTCTGGGTTTAAGGCATCCCTTAGTAAAAAACTGCTTGAGATCCTTTGTCTTCAGCATTGATCTTAATGCCTGGCAAAGAGCAGGTGTTAGAAAAGTTTAATGAATGCAATGAAACATACTGTGCCTGGCACACTCTCAGCAAGGCCTTCCTGGGTGATGGACATGTGGAGAAGGGTCCCACTGGGGCCCTGAAATTTGACTTACAGACACAGATTCTCATGCTATACAAACTGCTGACATTCAAATTCTTCCTGTCCCTTTAAGCCAGTTTAGGACCCAGGTGGCCAGGGGACTCTACCTCAAAATGAACACCTATCTTCTGACCTCCTATTGCCCTCTAAGTGGTGACCCCTTCACTGAGCCCCTGTTTACATCCTGTTCTGTGTTGTTCAGTGTATGTAGTTTTCACCCCAGCTGAAGGCCCTCAGGACACGAAGTGAATTATCTCCTTTTCCAGTCTCCTTCCTAATGGAAAACCAGGCAAGGCCACGGTAGAAGAATAAGGATTTAAATGCCATGGGCCAAACCATCTGTGGATGATGGAGCCAGTCATGGAAAACAGTATTTCCATAATCTCAAAGTATCCCCTCATGAGATAAGTTACCAAGGAAAAGTTAGTTATTTTACAATGGAGAAACCCGGCCAGAACCATTTAACCAGGTGATCAAAGTTACTGTCACCTGCAATGTTACAAAGCTATCAAGGACCTCCTGATCCTGAGTGCTCAGGAAGACACTGCATCACTTATTCTTTCTAAAAATGGATAACCTGAATCTAAGCATCAGAAAATATCTGACAAACTCAAATTACTGAATATTCTACAAGATAACAACAAAGTGAACTGTGATCCTGTGTTGGATCCTTGATCAAAATCTGTTGGTTTCTTTTTTTTTTTTTAATGAGGGATATTAGTCCAACAGTTGGAAAAATTTAAGTATGATCCATAGGTTAGACAGTAGTACTATAGTATTAATTTATTTTGATCATTGTATTGTCCTTGTTTTTATGAAATATATGATGAACTATTTTGGAAAAGAAGGTTATTAGGTCTGCAATACTTTTAAATATTTCAGGAAAAAGTAGTGCTGTGGTTATTCATATGTGTTTGAGAAAGAGGGAGTGGCAAAGCAAACAAGTTAAGAATATTAACTTGAGGAAGAAGGATGAAAGGTATACAAGAGTTCTTTGTATTATTTCTAAAACTTTTCTGTAATCTGACTTCAAAATAAAATATTTAAGGTGAACACATGGCCAGTGTGAGCATTAACTGGGTCACTCTGAGGGATTAATTCTCAGGCCACACACTTGTGTCCTAGGCAATGTGATGAGGCCACCATGGGTTCAACTCCAGCCTATTAAGGAAACATTAGCTAACCCTGGTTCAGAAACAGCTGGTGACACCATTACCACCGTTCTGCCCAGAAGCAGCCTGACAGACAAGTAAAAACCACCACTAGACATTCTGTTCTAAAGAGAAAAGGCACAGTTGTGAAAATGCTGGCTATGGGGAGTGGAGCCTAGGGTGGAAAGAGGGAGAGAAGGAGGGGCCATGAGCCACTCACAGGCACCCCAATGATGGCCCTGTGGGCCACAACTGAGGTCCCAGGCCTGGGACAGCTCTCAGCTCTACTTGCAACAAATACTCCTCCAGTCTGGTCTGGAGCTCGAAGTGTCCTGAGGAGCCAAGGCCCTGCATGGAGCATTGAGGTTCCAGCTGGAGAGAGATACAGAGGTAAATGGCACTCTGAAACTGGGACAAGGTGGCAGTAGGCTGCTATGCTGGAAATTAAGTAGTGGCTGAGAGCACTGCCCAAGGAGTTGGTATTCAGTGGGGTGCAGTGATGGTTGGAAGCTGGCAGGCCCAGCTCCTCGGGGTGTTGTAGAGTACTCAGGTCTTCATGCTTCAGAAGGGCCAAATATCCCTTGCCCATCTTCAGATAAATTGTGAACACATCTGATGTATATACAGCCCTGCAAAATTGTTGAGTGTGTGGGAGACCTTTCATAATATCCCCACACAGACTTTGAGCCAAACCAAGGCAAAGGCAGGTATGCATATCCCCAATCTACCTTGCGCAGACAGAGGCACGGAGTTTAGAGTGGTGAAGGAACTTAGAATACATATGCTGCTCAGCTATAGTAGCAGAACAACAGCTTGAACCTAGGCCTCTGATGGAGCTAGGGAAACTGCTGACTCTTGCTGAGGACTGGTATCGAAGCAGCTCTTTTCCCCCTAGGCTCTGCTGCTTCTCCAGGCCTAAACACCAGACTGTCCATGAGCTCATTCCCCTTGGGATACTTTCTCTCTGTGCCTTTAAACCCACTGCTCCTGTGCCTGGTAAAGGGCTACTGTTCAGACCTCTGGCTGCACTGACCTTAGGGAAATCTAATTGCAGTTCAGCTTGATCTGCCTTACCGCACTGAACGCTGCTGGAAGTTAGGAACTGTCATCGTACTTCGCCTAGCACATAGCGTACAGTCAGCAAATACTTCAGCGTTTACCAGTGATTCGGGAATTTTTTGGATCACATATTCCTTGACAATCTGATGAAAGCCATGAATCTTCTGGTCCAGGTAAGCTCCCAAGTAAGGAGTGAAGAGAGTAGAGAGAATTTATGAGGATAATTCTCTGTTCAGACTGATGGTTTGGGCACAGATGTGTCATCCAGGGGAGAGAGAGTTCTTTCTGCTAGTACCCCACTCTGACACCTGCTTCTAGACAGGACATGACAGGAGGCAATTGGAGTTCCTGACTCCATTTCTGTGCTCAAAGCCCCTTTCTAAGCTCTGGTGGGAGATTAAGGGGTTTCAGTGCCAGCTAGATCCTCCCCTGGTGTGGCTGCTCCTTCCATTCAGGGCAGAAGCATGCAGAGTTCTGCTTGACACTGCTGTCTCCAAGAACCTTCTCATACTCATCACTGCCTAACATTTTTCCTCCTCTAACACAGTAAATCTCCTTCTATTATTCTCCAACTTGATGTAGTAAGATGTGTCATTTTGAGAAGAAATACATAATGGTATATTAGGGGAATCATGGATCTCCTCATTCATGCTTTGAAAAAATTTATTACAATGTAAGAAAGTCTGAATACCATGAATTTATTATAATGATTTAACACTTCTAGCACTTGAGTTAAAAATGTCCCTCCATAAATAACTGTCCCCAGAAAACATAGCAAATTTACACAGTTTACCGTTTCCCAATGTTATATAAATCCAACAAGTTTAAATCACTTGTAGCTGGGAGAATGAAGAAAATGGAGCTGTGAAGTTCATCCCATCTCACTTGGCAGGGCCAAGAAAGCCAATCTTCTCTTCCTTGGTTCCCTCATCTCAGCCCTGGACTGGCTCCCTTGGGACTTAAGGAGGGTGGGGAAAAGGACAAGGGTGGCACCTGGAAGAATCAATAAGGGGAACCAGTTTACTAACTGCCAAAGAGGAGAAAGGCCCAGGGTGTACCGGCAGTGGCCTAGGGGGGCCAAGGTGATGTCAGCTAAGACAGTCAGGTCTGGACTGCAGAAGCAGGGAGGTGAGAGGACAGCCCTGATCCATAGCCAGCTCCCAAACAGGGCCTGGTCTTCTGGTTAACCAACCAGCTCTTCTGCTTTCTGCCAAACACCAACACCTCATCTGTGCCTCTAGCTCCTCTATAGCAGCCTCTGCCAGCTCCACTCTCATGAGCACTTTGTCCTTGTCATGTGGCTTTTCTCTGGGCTAGTTTCCTGGATTAGGTGCTGGTGTGTTTCTCTAAGACATGTGCTCTGTAAGGACTGGGAAGCCAGGCACCTTCATTTTTACAGATGACTTTGTTATATCTGAGGCTCAGAGAGCTTAAGCAACTTGCCTAAATTTATACAGATCACAAGTAGTAAGGCTGGTGTTTTAGTCATTTTCCTTGTCTTCGAGACACAATACCTGACACCCAAAAATTAAAGGAGGAAATGTTTATTTTGCAAAGCTCAGTGTTTAGAGGATTCAGTTCATAGTCAGCTGGCTCAAAGACAGGAAGGGCATGGTGGAAGCTGCTCATGTCATGGCAGCCAGGAAGCAGAGAGAGAAGGGAGGGGCCAGGGAGAGAGATATATTCTTCCAGGTCACATCCCTGTGATCCATCTCTCCTTAGAAGGAGGCTCCACCTTCTAACAGCATATTCAGCTATGACTCATTAGTGGATGAATCCACTGATGAGTTTAGTACACCCATAATCCAATCACCTTGCAAAAGCCCCATCTCTGAGTACATGAGAGTTTTGAGGGGACATTCTGGATCTAGACCATAACATCTGGATTCTCCAAAGTAGAGATGTTTGTTTGGATGCTTGAAATCCTAATAGGGAAGACAAAACAGTGTACAAAACAATATGGTACCAAGCAAGGTGGGCCATAATGGAGGCTCGGCAGAATATTACTGGAAGCAGGAGTATGTGCAGTAATGCCTGAGAGATCAGGAAGACTTCATGGAAGTGGTGACAACTGACCCTCAATTCACAGGAAGAGATGGATTGGAAAAAACCACACAGGAAGGAAAGAGCAGGTATTGGGAAGTAGCCAATGGCAGTGAACTACAGAAAGGAGCACAGCAGGGAGGTAGGTGAGGTGGAAGAGATGTGGGTCTGATGCCCAGAGTGCTGGTGTGTTCTCTAAGGCATGTGGTCTTTGTCCTGTAAGGATTGGGGAGTCCTGCGGAGTTTTAAGCAGTAAAGTTAAAAATACTAAACTTGTAAGAAAGAAAATGTTTGTTACTGCGGAGATGGGACTGGGGAGGGAACAATGGGCATCTCTGAGTCCCACTCTCCCCCAATCTGCTCAGTATGTTTCACACTTTCTTTGTTGAGAGAGCTGCAAAGGGTACTGGACTTTGGAGCCGTAAATCTGTTTCATTTCCTTTCTCCCATGTACCTACACACCTATCTAGCTACAGCACCTGATAAATAATGTGGAGAACTTACAATGTGCAAGGAATCATGCTGAGTTCTGAGGAGCTAGGGATGAATAAGACTGACATCTCATCCTGTCCATCCTTGGGCTTAGAATCCACAGGAGAAATGAGGCAAGTCAATAGGCTCTTCCAGCACAGCAGGTGTGTGATAAAGGATGTACAGAAGGCTGAGGAAGCTCATGAGGAGGACAGGGTAAAAGTATCACAGTGCCTTCAGGAACTAGAGGAAGTTCAAAGGGGCTGGAGCACAGAGTGCAGGGGAAGAGTGTGAACAGAAGGGGCTGCAGATCTGAAGACTGCAGTGGGCCAAATCATGAGAAGCCATGAGCACTACGTTCAGAAGCCCAGACTCTCAGGGCAATGAGAAACAAAAACATTCCACTGGGGTGTGACATGATAAGACCTTGATAGCTTGGAGAATGGAAGAGCTGACCCCATGGAATGCTTATTAGTCTATGCTGAACACTGCACAGGAATTAGCTCACTTAACCCTCACAACAAGCCCAAGAGGTAGGTTCTAATTTTTTTTTTCCATTATAGTCATGGGGATTGAACCCAGGGCCTTTGCAGTAAGCTACATGCCCAGCCCATTTTTGTATTTTTAATTTTGAGATAGGGTCTCATTAAGTCAATAAATTACCCAGGCTGGGCTTGAATTTGCAGTCCTCCTGTGTCAGCCTCCCAGAGTGTTGGAATTATAAGCATGCACCAGTATATCTGACTGGAGGTTGTGTTATGATCCACACTTAAAGATAGAAGGGAAGTAGTGAGAGACAATCATGTGTTCCAGTAGGAACCCAGGCCCCCTACCTGGAAGACCAATAAAATGATTGACAAGAAGTGAGAAGGTTTGAAAAATAAGCCTTGATATTTTTGGAGATTGGCTGGAAATAGGAAAGGAGAAATAGTGAATTATGGCCCTTCCCTCCTAGTTTGAGTTTGAATTCTACTCCCTGCTAGTGGGTGGCCTTTTCATTCTTTGGTGCAAAAAAATCACCCTCAGTGTGCATAGATGTATACCTGGCCTCATTTCATAAGGGATTTGAGGTGGCGTAAAGATAAACCCCATACAATGAAAAAAGAACTAAAACTATGAAGGGGCCCCATCTACTATGATCCGATGTGTAGTGTTTCATGACTTTTCAAGGCCTTATAGGGTACCCTTTGGCCTCCATTCCACATGCCCAGTTTTTTATATTCCTTTCTCACACAGGGTCTAGGTTTCCATGTTGTCCTTGTTCTTGTACTCCAAGTCAATACCCCACAATGACATAATTTTGCCCTCACTCCACCTCAAGTTCTTCCTATCCATGGCTTTTTCTCTCTTTGTTATGGCTCTTTGCCTCTCCAAAGAGCTTCTTTGTTGTTGATACATCCATGCATGTCAAACTGGGAAATGATCTACCAAAGTGCACATGTATATTTATCTGTCTTTATTAAGAACAGACTTATGTATTTTGAATATAGATATGCCAGGCAATTGGAGATGATCCCCATACAATAACTAACTTGATACATTCCTTATACCTTGATAGGGTAAGTTCCAGCTCACAATGAAGAAGTGATATTACAGGTACCCTGGGAAGATTTCATCTACAATCAGGTAGGATTTCCTTTAGGCTTCCTGAAATAATAAAAATTGTTCATGGATTTCTAGTAATACTTTCTGGGTCTCTGAAGAGTCTCAGGGCCTTGGTTATAAACCAAGGGACTTCAATTAAGTGTAGTTCTTTCCCACCCCTAAATCTGAAAAAAAGGTTCTATAGATAGTCCACTCTTCCCGTTTCTTGTTCATTTCCTCCTCTTCCTCCTCCTCCTCCCATTAAAGCCTAAGTTCATCTCAGAAATCTGCTATCTGGAAGCCAAAACATTTGCAGCATCCTACCAGCCCTTGGAAAATTTACTGATGGTTCTTGTTTTATTGTTATGAAAAATTTCAGTTTGAAGCTGTATCTTCTGTTCAGTGTGTAAATCTACTAACAATAAAAAAATCATAATGACAGTTACTATTAGTGGAACTCCTACTTGTATCTCTCAGATACTGTACCTAGGCCCTTTGCATGTATTACCTCATTGTATTTTGCCCTACAACCATCCTGAGAGGTGTGAATAATTGTTTTCATTTTACAGATGAAGAAATTTGCATTTACTGTGGTTAATACTTTACCTAAAGTCATTCAGATAGGAAAGAGTGCAACTGAGATTTGCATTAAGGTCTACTTGGTTGTATAGTTCATGTTAATCATTTCCACAGTGTGGTCAACAGAATGGCGGGCTGCGGTGGGGGGCCCTCAACTGATCAAGAGCAAAGAAGATTTGGGGACCAGCCTTGGGAGTTGATGGGAGATAGACAAAGTAGTTGGTTGTCACATTGGCAACATATGCTATACAGATTGTTCCTACTGGATTCCAAGTACCAACTGACTGATTTACTTCTACTGTAGTAGAATAGCAACCACTTATTCCCCTCAATTGAAAGGAGGCCTCCCTCTGAATTGGGTGGCTTTTAGTTTTTCAGACGAGTTCTTCATTAGGGCTGTAAAAACTTCTATTATTTGGAGAAGACAATCACATTGGAGATGTACTTCTCTATCCTAGGGATTACTTTAGCCTGCCTTCTCATGGCCTCCACTTCTGCTGTCAGAAAAAAGGTCCAGATGATGTATTTCAATCCTCCACCATACCACCTATATCCTCCACCTCAGCCCTCAGTCCTCCAGCATACAACCTATGCAACCTGTATGCAACGTATAAAGCCTCTAAGGAGCCAACATGGTGCATTTTTGCTCAGCTTGGCTCCAGGGGTCTGTGAGGGCTCATTCTTGAGCAATGGTGGTATAGTTGGGATTCTTAAAGATGCTGATGTTGAAACAAACACCAGATTGAGTCAGGTCATGATGTGCTGTTAGGGGATGCCAGGCTAGCAGCCAGACTTGGAACTGAAAGGATACGGGAGCTCAGATAATAACTTTCCTCTGAATTCTTTTCATCTGTAAAATAAAAGTAATTAGTTATATGGGTGCTAAGGTGCAGTCCAGCCATGGACTCTGGAATATGATGGATTCATAGCTGGGCAGGTAGAAAAGACTGGTGTATTTTCTAGGTTTACATGTGTCCCCTCCAAAATTCAGGTGTGATGGTATGAAGAAGTGGGGCTTTGGGGGCTGATTCAGCAAAGAAGGCTCCTTGTCCATTAAAGGGACTAAGGCCCTTATTAATCCTCACAAAGCATTTGGTCAGCTTGCTAGCTTGCTTTTAAGCCATGCAAGGACTCAACTTTCTGCCTCTTCAGAGGACACAGTCTTATCAGACCACTCAAGCTACTAGTTCCTTGACTGCAGACTTTCCAGCTTCCAGAACTGTATGAAACCAAGGTTTGTGTTCTTCATAATTTACCCAGCATCAAGTATTTTATTGTAGCAGCACAAATGGATTAAGATAAGGTGTTCACCCAGTTCTGAGTGTATGTGATAGAGATGACAGGGAGAGAAAAATAGTTCTGACACTGAAGCCTGAGAGATTAGAAGGCCCTACTTCCATATGCAACAATGGAATCCCAGAGGCTGAGAAACTGTTGCTTAAAAAGAAACTCCAAGAAACCACATAACTGATCACCAATCTATAAAAGTGGTTCTGTACCTGCCAGCTCATTGGTCCTTGCAGGATGAGGATAATCTCATTCATCTCTAGCTTTGTCCGTAGACTCAACGGTAACATTATGACAATTGCGGCAAACTTTGCCCACTTTATTTTTAGCTTGAGAGCAGGTTAAGTATTCTGCACTTGCTACCTCTGAGATAAAGTCTCCTTGTTAGGGTAGAGGCACCACCATAGGTGTGATCTCAGAACCATGCTATTTGGGCACTCAAGCCCACATCTCTATTTTTCTAGCATGTAAAACCAAGTGGGCAGGACTGTGACTCCTGTCTGCAGTGCTGTGTTGAGCAGCTATGGGGGATAAGTATGCAGAAAGGACTCAGAGGTGTCATAGACTCAATCTTCTATTCCAGCAGCCACAGAACCTATAGGAGGCTTGGTGTCTACGTGATGTGAAAAAGCTGGAGTCATACCAGGAAAACCACTAGGATGTGGCACACTATTTCCTTTCTTCTGGTTGACCACAAACTCTTGTTGTTTTAACAAGTATTGAGGAAAATCGTTTGATAACCCAGGCCTCTACTCTTGCTTTTAAGCTATGCCCCTCTAATGAGGAATATTCAAGGGACAATTCAATTTCAAAACCACATGGGGAAAATAGCCATAGAGATAATTTATTAACTTAAAATTTCATACACGTATAAATATTTGCCCACATTAAAAAGCACATAAAACCAGAGCCTCTACCTCCCTCAGCAGACTGCACTCAGCTCTGCTCCTTGACGCTTCTCTACTTCCCACGGTCTCTGGCCAGCAAATCTGCAGGATGCTTCTTGATGTTGGATGCAGGGACAGGTGAAAAGAGTGGCTCCCCAGGAGGGCAAAGTCCCTCCTTCCCTTTTACATTTGGCGTGTTCTAGATAGGTCCCCCCTCTGAGTTCAGGTTTGGATTAACACAAATGTGCTTCCTGGAAGAGTGAGGTCATCACAGGTTTTCTTTGATCAACTTTGATTTTTTAAAGTCATACACTTTGGGCTTTACTTAGGGAGTTTCAATGGACAAACTCTGTTGCATTTTACAAGCACTGATTGTTTTTTTCCCTTACAAGGTGAGCAATGCTGTAGCACCCTCAATATACGTCCAGTCTTGCTTGGATAAACCATCTGGGGCCAAGCAAGAAAATCCCAACCAGTTGGGAGCACTTAATTCCTGTCTTGGTGGGATAGTATACAATCAGGGTAAGCCTCCAGGCTCTACAACAACATATACATCTCAAAGTAAATTTCATATAGATTAAAATGTTAATATTCAACTAACAGTGAAGATACTAGATTATGTACAAATTCACACCCAACTTCCCTCATACCAATACAAACATAATGTCTACAGGACAGAGAAAGGCAGCTGGTGGGGGAATGAGGCATATGAGAGCTGTGTTGACTGACATTTCTGTTGACTAAAATCCTTCTTTTCTCCTCTAGCTGCCCATTCAGGGAGGTAAAGAAGTAAATTCCACTTGCTGGCATGTGACCTCCTCAAAAGCCTTTAATTTTTAGGTTTGGCTTATGATTCTTATAAAGGCAAGCATGCTCTTAAAGAAATTATAATCCTTGTCTTATTTTTCTTGATCCTTTCCCTCCAAAGAGCAGGAAGGACACTAGTGTCCAGAGCAAGTGTCTATGGTTATGGCTGGTCTACAGTAGAAAGGTACACTTGAGCTGGTTGTAACACATGGGCACATGTGCAATTCTGGGAATCTAATTTTGAAAAAATAGCGGAGGGCTCTCAGTCTGCAGACATTTCTGCCATAACAGTGAAAGCACAGGATTCCAAAGGCAAAAGGAGATGAGACTGATTTGGTTACTCTCACAGGGGGTAAACTTTAAAAGAAAACTATAACCCACAATGATTTTCAAGTTTTCAAGGGAGTGACTACAACTAGCTAGTCTTGACCTTGTATTTATCTCAGATTAAAAATATGATACCAGAAGGATCCATTTTTCTCTCTTCCAAAAAATAAAAAGACTCAACTGAAGGAAGCCTGGGTAGAGCGACAGGCCCAGGTTCACTTTGAAAAGATAAGGAGATTCAGATCTTGGACAAGGGACGAAGGCTGCTCAGTATGGCTTTCCTCCACAGAGTATATGCCAGGGCCTGGCCAGCACAGGGCCTTCCATCCTCGTAGAGAGGGAGGGAAGAAAGGACAGAGTCCCTCTAGTGACATCTCCCCCAGATACAACCATGGGAACTTCAAATGCGTATGTGCTCAAGGGTGGACAAATGCTGCCTAGAGCTTGCTTTTATTCATTCTTGGGAAATGGAGAAATGATCACCTGAAAATTGGTAGGGGAAATGTCTTAGGTTTATCTCTCCAGTGCACTTTCCCAGGCAATCATTCCCATATGATTTCATGGTGCTGGTTTCCCAGGATTCGTCTGCTCCTTGCTTCTAGAAGGTCCTACAGAACCTTCTGCTTATGGCATGAAGAGCCACCCAGCCGATCACTGTAAGACTCACTCACAACTGGTCCCCAGTGTTACCTATAATACTGAAGGCACAAACTCTAACCTCAGAATTAAATGATTATACTCAGATCAAAATGGTGGTGAGAGAAAAGGATGGTGATGATGACGAGTCTCTCTGCAATCACTTATGTTACAAAAAGGCTACTTTTATATTCGAGGAATCTACCAGTGGCTAGGTTTTGCTTGTGCACAAAAGAAAGCCAAATGTTTTCCAGCAGAACACTGAGAAGGAAACAACTGATGTGGTGCTGGATATCCAATGGTGTCTACTCTGTAGAAAGTAAGCACAATTCTAATCTCTGTTTCGCATTAAAAAAAGATACCATCTCCCAACCCATCTCCCTTTAGTGTGTTACTGACTGCCAGTGAGATAGGTCCCTGAAAAAGGAGAGACACAATTACTTTGCAGTTAAATAATTTAACATCCTAGGTCAGTATGTGAAGAAACCTGCAAATTTCCTATGAAAATTTTGTGGCCCGTGTCTCAAAGTCAAATGAAAAATATATCTTCCAGAATTTGCTTCTCCTCCAGGTCTTCAGGGGTCCTGCAGGCCCCCATCTTCTTCCAGGCTGATTTCTGAGGACTAAGTTGGAAAGTGCTGTGATTCCATGTCACAGCTTCTCTGGAGGGATGAGGCTGAGGTTCGGAAGCAGAGTTTGGGCTCAGAGACTGAACCAAATCCAACAGAGATGTCTTGTACCTGTCAGACACAAAACCCAGACATAAACAGATCAGGCTATCAGAACATTAGAATCCAAGAATCCAGTCATGGGCTGTCCAGGGCAAGAGTCAGATCACAGTTCACAACATGTGCTCTAACAAGCCTCCTTGGGGGAACTTTAGGGAAGGAACACACAGAAGAGCTTCAAAAACAAGGTCTTCACTGTCTGTCTGTCAGCTCTTCTTTTCTGCTGACCTCTAATACTCCTTCCTAACTTACGAAGAGAGTAGAAAAAATAAGTATGATACAGTAAATAGCACTATCTATTACTTATTGCAAAGTAGGTTCAGGGAGACAGTGTCTCCATCACCTGAAATATATGGGATTCTTCCTTGTTTTGACTGGGCAGAGAAGGAATGAAGGACTATATGTACATTTCCCATAGCCTCAAAATGATACAATACTTCCGTTATATCTGGTTACTCAGCAGCAGTTACTCTCTCCAATAAGGGAAAGGAAACTGGGTATTGGCAAACATTAGTAATGCCTACACGTTGAGCAATGGATCTTTGACATAATTTAGAAAAATTTTCTTATTTTAGAGGTGAAGAAACTGAGGCCCAGAAACATATACATAAGCTGGGATCATGGAGCAAATGAGTGGTTTTAAACCCAAGCTCTTTCGATGGCCAGGACTAGTGTCCGTCTTCCACCTGGATAAAGAAGAGGTGCAACTACATGAAAAGTAAAAGAAAGAATGGCTGCAGTTTCCAACCGTATTTAAGCACACTACGATTAGTTGTAACTAGACTATTCTTCCAACATATTAATCTATTCTAAAAAAACAAATGTTTATCTTTATGGTCCTGCTGTTATTATAAAAATTCTATTTTTCTAGGAGGCACATTCAGTTATAGATGACACGGTGGGAGGAGGTAAGATCTGTGGTAGGCAGTGCTAAGATTTCAGGTACACCTCATAGCTTATTTTGTTCAACAAGTGTGTGGACAGTACTTTTGGCATAAAAAATAATTTGGCAGATTAAAAAGCAACAAATACCCAAGATTATTTTAAAAAGCAAAGCTTGAAAAAATCACCCAATCTATCACAACAATTATAAATGCCATAAAGCAAAATACAAATACATTCTTGTGGGACTTTGTACTAATTACCAGAAATAAGCAGTGTCATTATCATATTGCATTCTGTGAGCAGTGTGCTTTAGTTTGGTGAGGTGACATGACTAGGACACTACAAGGTTGATCAGCTTGGTCTGACCCCGTTGGAGCTGTTTGGTATTTGAATATTTAAAGTGACACTTTACTTACCCAAATACCATAACATACTACCCTTTGAAGTATCTGACTCTGTTTTACCCATGGGCATTAAATATGTTGCTTCTACTTTAGAGAACCAGTACTCAAAAAAGTTTACGCAGAGACTGACTTTAATAGCTTCATTATGGACAAATGATAAATAAAAGACTTCTTTGGTCTATTCTGCCAGTCCCATCATGCACTGGGCTGCAGTAGCATTAATTCTGTCTTCCAAGGGCTCTTTTTCCAGTTTTGCTTGCCTCTGAGCTAGCAAGATATTGAGACAAAACACAAAGGAAGATGCAACCTCTGCTGATTTGACTTGGCTCTATGTTTCAATTCAAAAAAGGGTCAGTGTGACATGGCCAAATGTACAAGTACAATATAAACTTTTCTCTGAGTTCCAGAGTTATACCAAACTGCTGCCTGATAGCTATAACTCAGATGTGTAATAGGGATCTCAAACTATCTAAAAAAAGACTTTCACCTTTTTCCTGCAAATTCTATGGTTTCCTATCAATCCAGTTTGTTTAGGCTAAAAACTTGCTGTTCTCTTTGATTCTCATCTCTGAGCTTTGGCCTGTGCTGTACCCTTTGCTTAGGATGTTCTTTCACATTTTGTTTACTTTCTCTATCCATTAATATTTTTGTTTAAATGTGATCTCCTCAAACAAGGCATTCTTTAGCCACTCTACACAAATGAAACATCACTTCATAGATACTGTTTCTCCTCTGATGCCCCTCTGCCATGTCACCCTGCCTTGTAGAAGCCAGCTGATTATGGACTGAAACCTCTACAAACTGTGAGCTGAAATAAACCTTTCCCTCCCTTAACCTTGGGTGTTGGGTATTTTGTCTCAGAAATGCTAAAAGTAACTAAGGCACCGTTGCATAATTCTGATCTACTGGAAATGATTCTATTTTTTTCACTACTACTTCCTAGCTAGATATTTCTTATTATGTTAAAGAAGTAATTTCTCTTCTAGCTTACTAAATTCAGTGATTAACATTAAAAATTTTTCCAAGTAACTTTTTAGTATGTACTGAGATAATAATACTCCTTTTATTCTTTGATATTTTGTGAAATATTCTATTATTGGCTTCCAAAGTAGTTATAAACACTGTATTTTAATTTCTAGAGTATACTCTATTCATTTATGTAATATTATCCTCTATACATACTAATAGATTTTTTTATGACTATCTTATAGTTTGAAAATCTGTATCTATATTTTTAAATAGTCCTTCTTATAGTTTTTTAATCCTTAAAATATTATTTTTAGTTGGGCAGGGGAAAAGGAATATATCAAATCTCAGAAGAATAGATTTATAAAGAAGGTAGAGGATAACTAATTATTAAATGACCAGGAGTCCTAAAATAAGTCTTAAAAGTTCTTCATTTGCTAAAGCAGAAACAGTCTGGCATTTAGGTTTCTGTAGTGCTTACAGAATACTCAATGTATTCTAGAGGCTGTTCATTTGCCAAACCTAAGCAGAAAAGGTCAATAAGAATAAAAGATGGTCTTGAATGTGCCTGTGGGACTGCAACCTCATAAGAGAACTACTCACAAACCAGGTATGTGCACACACAGGACTGACAGTATGACTCAGCACCTCACCTGTGTATGTTCGCCACTCAGCATAGACACTGTCACAAGAGCATTCTAACTCAACATATTGCTTTTTGGTGTTCTTATGCACAACAGAATGGAGACAATGCAAAGCTAGTACATCTTGAATGAAGGCTAAACAACTTACAGGAATGTCAGTGATTATCGTGGGAGACCGTTCAGTCAACAACAGTTTTAAAATAACATATTAAAAGGCATCTATAACAGAGCAATAGAGCCTATTCATGTTATTACAATTTATATATTTTTAAAATTTTTACCTTTTTATCTAAGACTGTTTCTTTTATGTGAAGGAAAAGGAACGAGAAATACCCAATTCAATTTTGAAGAAGAAAACCAATGTTAGAGGGCTCACAGAACATGATTTTAAGACTGACTATAAAGCTACATTAATCAAGACAATGTCATAGCAGTGAAGAGTGAAGAAATACATAGGTCAAAAGAACAACAAGTTCAGAATATATCAATGCAAATGTGACCAATTTAGTTTTTTACAGAATGGAAATGTAATTCAATGTAAAAAGGACAAATTTTTGAACAAACAGTGTTAGTGTTGCAAAACTGGATGGACATCCATATATACCCCCCCAAAAAAACCCACAAGCCTTACAAGTTTCACAAATGTTAACCCTAAATGGAAAATGGATCTAAATGGGAAACAAATATGGGAGAAATATCTGTGACTTAGAGTTAGTCAAAGAGTTCTTAGACATACAAGCACCATACACTAATGAAAAATTTAATAAATTTGACTTTACAAAAATTAAAAATATTTCATCTACAAAAGATACCTTAAGAAAATTAAAAGACAATGCTCCACTATGGGAGAAAATAATTGCAATATCTAACAAAGGATTTCCATCTAATATATAGAAAGTACTTTCAAAATAATACCAGATATCATAAACTACTTTCATTCCCATTTCTGGATGAATATATTAATTCTAAAATTAGAAGAAAATTTTGTATGACTTTTGTCTTTAACCATGAGATTCTTCATCCAATCATTTAATTTCATTCAAGTAATAACAGCACACATCTTTTTGATTACTATAACCCTAATGCTCAGCAAATGCCTGACACATAGTACTTATTCATTAAATATTTAATTAAATATATGCACAAATGTTAATAAAGGTACTCTAAAGAAAAATGGTGGCAGATAGAAGTATGGATGGGCACAAAGTAATGGTTAGAACAGAAGTGAAAGTTAAATGTATAATAACAGCATAAAGTGGGGAGGGGAAAGTTGACATACTGTTGTGTGGACTTTATACTATACATGAAGTACATCAATTCAGGTAGCTTGTTTAAATTATTTGGAGCTTCGATAAATGTTACCATTGTAGCATTTATTGGAAACTGATTACTTTCAACTTCCAATTTTAATTAATTTTAGTCTCTAACTGTATTCAGGATATGACTGCATTTTGTGTGCTGGCCTCTTATACTGCAACTCTAAATTTATTCAGTTCTAGGAAGTTTTGTGCAGGTCCAGGATTCTCTACGTAGACTATCATTTGATCTGAAAATAGGAACTTTTCCAATATTTTACCACTTTTACTTATATTTTTAGACAATGAAGTATTAAATTGTACTGGCAACCTTTAAAAAAATCAAGACTCCTTACACTGTACCAGTATTTCATGTCCATAGGGTAACTTGGGTCTCAGAACAACCTTGTGAAATATGTAAGAAAATTACAATCCTCCTCTCTGTACAAGGTAAGACTGGAACTCAAAAAGATTAAGTACATTAACTTGACTAATTCAAGATCCTACAAGAACTGGCAAGGGCAGCACAATGACCAAAATTTCAGACTCTTTGAGTCATGTTCTTCGCCCCCCAGGACATTACCAACTGAATACGGATGTGCCTTTTTTTAACACATCTGCACTGGAACTAAGAGCCAAACTACTGCAGCCCTGCCTTACTCTGAGTCTCCAAATGCAGCAGCAGCACTAGTAATCTGTAAGCACAAACACATGCTTTGCTCAGGACCCCATTCAATGCTGAGTTTGCTCCACTGCACAACACTTATTATATATGATGGCCTTATGCATAACCTTCAGTGTAACAGAGTAAAGTAACTTCGTTCCATTAATTTGTTTTAAATTAATAGTTCTACATTCCAAAGAAAAAGAACAAATTACACACACTGAGCTCAGTCCTGAACTCCAAAGTTGCTTAAGTGTCAACGTGCGGCAGTAAACACAAAGCGGGGCTGAAACCCGCATTCTGCTCGGCGACTCCCGCCGCCTAGAAGCGATCCACCCGAAGCCAGGCATCGCTTCCCCCACATCCACTAACCCCGCATGCCAGCACCAGAGGGAGGCTCAGGCTCCCCCGCCTCCACCCACGGCACCTAGCCCAACCCCAGCTTTCAGTGCTTCTTTTACAGCAAGTCTGCTGGTGATGGATTATCTTAGTTTTCCTTCATCTGACTGTCATTAATTCACTTCTTTCCCCTCAAAGATATTTTCACTGGATATAAAATTCTGGATTGATGATTCTTTTATCTCAGCACTTTAACAATATACTTTGTTCTATTCTTTTTGGGTTTCTCATGAGAAACACACATAATCGAGACAGGTATGGTAGTGCATGCCTATAATCCCAGCACTCAAGAGACTGAGGCAGGATAGTTGCTGTGAGTTTGAGGCTAGCCTGGGCTTCAGAATAAGACCTTGTCTCAAGAAATCAAAGCCAAAACAAAACACACACACAAAATCATTCAAATCATTGTGATCTGACAATGTCACATATGTCAATCATCTCTAGATACTTCCAGTATTTTTTCTAGTTTCTAATATTTAGATGCTTAACTATGATGGGTTTTAGAGGGGGTTTCTTTGAGTATGTCTTGTTTGGGGTGAACTTCTTGTGTCTTTCACCAAATGTGAAAATTTTTCTTCTAGTATTTTTTCTACATATTGCTCTTTTTTCTGTTTCTGATATTCTCTCATAGATCTCTCAGGCTGTGTTTATTTTTAATTTTTCTATTTTTCTTTTGTGTTGTTTTGAGTGGATAATCTCTATTTATTTATCTATGAATTCACTGACTCTGTCATTTCTGTTCTGTTACTCAGCCCATCCAGTGGAGTTTTTGATTATAGCTACTTTATGTTTTTAGTTTTAAAATAATAATTTCATTCTTCTATTTTTTGCATTATGAGACTATAGGGTTTGTTTAGATTCTGAGAAGAATATTGACTTACTTAGTTTTGTTTTAGCAGGATTTCAACCAGGATTGCTTTGGAGTATAGTTCTAGCTTGTCAGGTATTGTTACAATGTTAGCTAGGGTTTCAAAGCATTTGTTGGGCTCTTTTATTAAAAAAAAATTATTAGTAAATATTTATGACACATAGTAATTACATTCATCTTGGAGGATTAGTATGTAATCATATCATGTGTTGATCAATTTTATTCCCCTTTACCTCAGCCCTCATGTCTTACCATCCCTTGATCCTCTTTCCACCTCCACAGAGTCTACTTCTCTGTTGCTCATCATCTTTTATTTTGCTCTTTAAATTATTTATATTTTGGATTTATCATATAAGATAAACCATATGACATTTAATATTCTGTCTCTGATTTGTTTCACTTAGTATTACAGTTTCAACATTCAACTATTTTTCTACAAATGACTCAAATTTATTTATCTTTAGGGCTGAGTAGTATTCCATGTGGTATATGTACCACATTTTCTTATCCATTCATCTGTTGATGGGCACACAGGCCATATCCATGATTTGGATATTGTTAGTTATGGTGCTATAAACTTGGGCATGCATGTATCAATATAACATGATGACTTTAGCTCTTTTGGGAAGATACCCAGAAGAGGTATAGCTAAGTCAAATGGAATTTATATTTTTAGTTTTTTGAGGAATCTCCATAACTGATTTCCATAGTGGTTATACTAGTTTACATTCCCATTGACAATGTGAAATGGTTCCTTTTTCCATACAACTTCACCAGCATTTGTTATTTTTGGAATCACTGATGATAGTCATTCTTACTGGGATAAGGTGAAATCTCACTGTTGTTTTGATTTGTATTTCTCTAATGGCCAAGAAGCCAGCTGTATTTCTTCTGAGAAGTATCTGTTCATTTTACTTGTCCATTTTTTTTTTTTTCTGGCTAGGTGTTTTATTTTGCAGGGGTATTTGGATGAACATTGCATGTACCCCACCTAATAAATAAGGTGGACCTTGGACAGTGGTCAATCCTATATCTCAGTTCTCAAAGTCAGTGAGAAATAAGAAGAGGAATTAGAAAATATTTTCCATAAAGGACAACATAGTAAGAATTTCTATCTTTGCAAGCCAAGAGGCAAAATCTATGCAAGGGCATAACTAACTAATAAGGTAAAAGATATTCCATAACATTTTAAAAGGAATAGTAGTTGAGTATACTTTAAAAAATCAAGGCCTTCTAATGAGAAGAATGGAATTCTGTTTTTTTCAGGGAGAAGGGGAAAACGTTTCACTTATTTAGGGTTCAAAGTTAATGTTCCTTGTCATCCAAATTGAAAATGTTCACCTGTTAACGCTGAGCCACTATGAGATGTTTATACATTTCATCTGTAAAAATGTCTCTGCACATAGATAGGCATTGTCAAATATGGTATCAGTCTGTAAGCATATGATTTCAGGTGAACATGAATAGAATTCCACTGGATTCTTTTCTTGACATTTGCCTTTGAGCATGTCATTACACTGCAGAGTAATCAGTTCCAACTAATAGTGGGGTAGAAGCTTCTCAATTGCACAGTTAAATGGAGTTTCCAATGAAGACAGATTTCCTTTGCACTTGTATCCAGGTCTGAAAAGTTTTCTGGAACTGTCATTTGAGCTCAGAAAATGTATCAACTGCAAATTTGTGAAGAATGAAGGTCTCCTTTATTGTTTAAACATTTAATAATATGGAAAGTATATAAAAGAGCTAGATACTACTTATGATCAGACAATGTTAGCTGTCATTGAAAATGACTTCGTAAGCTTACGCAGCTTACTTCGTAAGCTTACAAAGCTTGTTTTGCTTTATAATTTTAGGTTGAAGTCATTAAAAAACATCAGGTCTGCAGAAGAAGCTAATTTTCAAGCTAATATTCAATGTTTAGTAGTAGTAGTTTGTTACAGTTTAGATTTAAAATGCTCCCCCAAAGTCTCATGTGTTCAGCAGTGGAGCTTTTGAAGGATGATTGGACCACATGGGCCTTACCTTTATCAGTGAATCAATCCACTGATAAGATCATGATTTGAAGGCCTTATTGGGAAGAAGTAAAAAGTTAGGAGTTTGGGCCTAGTTGAAGAAGGTGGATCATGGGGGTGTGATCTTGGGGACTGTCCCTGGACCTTTCCTCTCTGGCTCTTCCTGTCTCTGCTTCCTGACTGCCATGAGGCCAGCAGCTCTGCTGGGCCTTCAACCATATTTCTGCCTCATCACAGGTCTAAAAGCAACACAGCCAAGTGAGCATGGACTGAAACTTTTAAAACTATGAGCCCAGAGCTGGGGATATAGCTCAGTGGCATAAGTGCCTGCCTGGCAAGTGCAAGGTCCTGAGTTCGATTCCTGGTACCAAAAAAACCAAACAGAAACAAAACAAAAACTATGAGCCCAAACAAACTTTTCCCTCTGGAAATTATTTTTCTCATGTATTTCATCACACTAACAAAGATCTAATATAGCTGAAGATGATTTTGCTCAAACAGAAAAATTTCAACTTTAGTCCTGAATTTAAAAGAAAAATCAGAAGAGAACTTTACCACTGTTAAGCCACTGAACCACTATGTCACAAATCAGTACATTTATACTCCATTTCTGAGAAAAATTAATGTAACTGGTGATGGTTAAAGCCTTGAAAATAAACAAATTTTACCAATGATCCTACTGATTCATAACACATGAGACATTCTAATGTTTTTCTTTGAAGTAGCTGTTATGACTACCACAATGCACAATCACCAACTTGAAATAGCTTACATTTTCTCAAGCTTCATAAATTTGCCCAACCAAACTTCTTTCTTCTCTAGGTATAATTTTAATGCTGTTAGTTATAATTCGTTTTACAGATTCCATTTTAGGTTGTCCTTGAAAGTGTTTTCTCAACTTCTTTGAAAATATTACTGCCTATAGCTGTTCTATATAGACTATTCATAGAGGGCAATTCCTCAGTCACTGTCACTCTCTTGGTACAGATTTTAAGTCAACAGTGTCTACAATGGTCACCTCACCAACAATAAAGGCAAGGTACCCTATGTAATTTGCCTTGTTTTAAACTACTGATGTTCATTTCAGTGTTAGCTCTTTGGGCAATACTAGCTACTCTAACAGTATCAAGAGCACTCTCTTTTTGTAGCTCCCTCCTGTTCAGTACCCTGCCCTGTAAACATCAGCCACTTTGGCCTCATCATACTTCCAACTCTGCTTCTTTAAGGCAGTGAACTTCTTTAGTTCCATTGAAGGTCTAAGAATGTAACTGTAGGGCTAACCTCATTTGTTTCTCCTCTTTCAGGGAAAACTATCCTGTGTGTTGGATGTAAAATGTTCGAAAATAGTTGCTTCACAGATTTTGTATTTTTAGTTGCTTCAAATGGGATGATAAATCTAATCCCTTTTACTCCATCTTAGTTGAAAGAGGATACACCTGATAAAGGTCCTAATTTGAATTTCAAAAACATATTTTTAAGAACATGGTTTGAGAAGGTATCTTGCTTTCTTAGGGCATTCCGGTTTTGCCACTATAAGTATTTAACCTTACCTGCAAATGTTAATTGTTTGCTTAGGGGTTAGGAAAACTACTGGGAACACATTTAGGATTTGTATTGTGAAAGAAACAGAATGTACCACATTTCCCAGAATATTCTGATTCAAGTTATAAGAAGAAATATGCTCACTATTCATGTAATGATAATCCACACTTCCAGTTAGGGACACAAAGGACACAGAAGAGACATTTGTGAAGTAAAAGTTATCTCAGTGGCGAATAATCAGGTTTTTAAAAAAAATGTGTATGGATATAATCTAAATCAATACTATCAAGTAATAAGAAGGATAACAGGCATCAGTTGTATAATATACACTAGCCATGTCTGAAATACCATTAATTTCATCTTAGTTGTCAGATGTCAGATAAATAAGAATAACTATTAAACCAAGTTGCATCCTTAAGGGCGACCCCCACAGCAACATATACATCAAAAGTAACAGAAGCAAAAAGGGCATGGCTACCCAACAGGGCAAAATGCTTCTTTTTAGGAATCAAGTTTTAATCTCAGGAAGGAATGGAGAACATGAATAGAAAAATAAATTCTTGATTTCTCTTTCCACCACAGAGAAAGGAAAGCTTTCAGGAATCCCTTCAAAAGATAAGATCTCAAAGAAAACATTAGCTCCCAACAAAGACTTTGGGATGAGAGAATGTGAACTGCTGTTCTCTGAAGAAGCCATTTCTGTAGTGCAGAGCCTGCAGACTGACGGCTGATGAGAACGTCGTGATTGTGGAGAGAGGAAATGCTGCAGATCAAGAGCCAGTTATCTTGGGCTATCTTGGGTTCTTTAGAAAAAAACACTCAGTTTTACTTTTAACTTTGTATGTGACCTAACATTCTCCTACTAGGTAAATCTCTCAGTATATTGTTAAGCTTAACCTACCCAGCCTCTACTGTAACATTAAAGGTAAGAATGCGATAATGTCTAAATCCCATAGAGGAGATTTTCCCCACTTGCTGCAGCCTGCTTACCTGCTCACCCCAATTTGTGTATTTTTTAAAACACACTGATTCAAGATTCATGATTTCTGACTATAAAAGTTCATGGACCCTCTTCCTCCTTCAGGATAACTTAGAGCTATGTT
The DNA here is from genome assembly GCF_000276665.1 of Chinchilla lanigera. Lineage (NCBI taxonomy): Eukaryota > Metazoa > Chordata > Mammalia > Rodentia > Chinchillidae > Chinchilla > Chinchilla lanigera. Next base: position 23,578,076 of record NW_004955402.1, on the reverse strand, counting down.
CCTGGGCCATGGTCACTCAAGTTTGGCTCAGAATATACTCTTCTTATTTCCTTTAAAGAGAATTTTCAGGATTATATTTTTAAAGTTCTCATTAAATATAAAAGCAGAATTAAAACTTATGCTCCTAACCAAAGCTGACCCTTCACTGTTCTCTCTGAATCCTGTCTCCTGACACCTTGGGCTTCTTCATCATTTGATCATCTGCCCTGTCTTCTTCAACATTACTGTTTCTCTGTCAACTGAATTATCAGCATTCAGACATGCTCTATCTAGCACCTTCCAAATATTAAACAAAGCCTCCCTTAAAGTTTTTAAAGTGCAATCACAGCTAATATACACAAAGGAAGCAGTAATAGAAAAAAAAAGCCATTGTTTTGCCACCCCTAATCTAGTCAACAGTCATTAATGGCTGCCAAAACCATTAGGGGAAGGGTTGAAGGTTGATAGGGACCTTTAATAGATGGACCAAGGATGGCACCATCTAAGCCCACTGATTCATCTCCAAGTCACTAAGAATAGGACAGCTAATAATTATTTTTTTCCTGATATGTTATAAAGGAAAGTACAGCATTACTTTTGGAGGATTCTTGCCAAAAAAGAATGAAACTTTAATCAAATGTCTATATGCAATTGTCAATTTTCAAGAAACACAAAGTACACAGGAATAGACTGACTGACGGCTCAAGGATATAATCAGCCAAGAATCAGAATGTGTGTAATCTTGTGACAAATGACTCAGTTACTTCAACAAATAAATGGCCTTGCTGATTGTGTTAAGGTTAAATTCACATTGCACACATTCTTCTAAAAGATGACCATTCTTACCTATTTTAAATGGTGGTATTGTTTGGATAGTGTCTCTTTACTCCCAATGATTCATGTAGTGGAGGCACGGAACTTAGTGTGGTGGTGGGAGGGGACAGACCCTTAAGAGGTGAGGCCTATTTGGAGGTCCTTGGGTCATTTGGGAAATGCCCTTGCAAGGGATGGAGGTGCTCCTGGTGGGAGTCTGCTTATCCCTAGTTAGTGAGAGGGTTGTTACAAGAGCCCGAGCCTGCTGCCACCCAGTTTCTCGCACGGTCATCAGCCTGAGGTGGCGCTGCAAAGGTGGCAAGAGCCTTGCCAGAGTCTGCAGCGTGCTGGCTGGATGTTCAGTATCCCAAACTGTGAGCTAAATAAACCTTTTTTATTTTTCAGTTTCTTTTTTTTTACCAAAATGGATGATAGATACTGAGACGTAGAAAGACAATGTTCAAGCGAGAAGGGAAGGGAGGGCACAGGGACTGAAAAAATAAAGAATGGAAGGAAAACAATAGAAACAAAGTTTTGTAAAGAGAGAGGAGAAGAAAGGTTGAAGGGAAGTGAAGGGAATAGAAAAAAAAAGGACGTAAGACGTACTATGTACAAGTACAAATTCCCTATGATGAATGCAATCATTATGTCAATAAAATTAATTTTAAAAATAACCCTTTTTAAAATAAAGTTAGTTTGTCTCAAGGTATTTCATCACAGTAACACAAAATGGACTGATGGCATGTTTTCTGACTTCAGTAAGACATAAGTAGTAAGAAAATGACTAAGGAAGAACTTGATAATGTATATCCCCAAGACTTTGTAATTTAAGGACAATTATATCATAGTGATCCTAACAGAGCTAATCATAAGTTGGCCATGCTATTTCTAGTAATAGCACCAAATTACATTATTCACAAAAACACTGCATAGCACACAGGCTGTAAAGTCAGATGCTAGATTTGAATCTTGGTTTTTTCAATTTCTAACTATGTGATCTTGGATAATTTAATTTTTCTAAATTTTTTCTTAAGTTTTCTAAGCTTCAATTGTTTTATTTATAAAATTAGAGTAAAAACAATGTCTACCTTTCTGCAGATTTATAATATACGTAAAGAGCTTAGTAATATGTGTGACAAATAATAAGTGTTCAATAAATGGAAGCTATTATTTATAACATTACTGTTAGGAAGCAGCAGAGTTAGAAAAAGGGAAGGGAGATTAAATAGAAGGATCAGAAAAAATTCTACATAAATGTGCCATCAAAGCTATCAAAACAATATTATAGGAATAAATGCAGAGTGAAATGATTGGTGACAAATCAAAGGGACAATGAAAGACCTGAAAGGTCATTTGTATGGGATAATTTTCTGCATGGAAAAAAAGACACAGAACTGAAATCAAAAGATAAGATGTAAGCTGGGAAAAATATATGTGACAAACTAAAAAAAAGGACTACTTTTGTTCATAGGAAAAAAAGCACATATAGGACAAAAAGACAAATACAACTCATTGGAAAAAAAAGAAAAAAAGTAACAGTTTGTAAAAAATTAAACCTTCTTAATAATAAGAGAAATACTAACTTTTTTTTACATGATAGCATTTTCACCTCTCAGCCTGGCCAGGTATCAAAACTTTTTGATGATATTTTTGAAGCAGTGATAAAATAGGCACTTTCAAATATTGCAGGTGAGATATAAATTATACAATCTCTACTGATACACAATCTGGAAATATTTATGAAAGTTCTAAATGAAATAATTGGCCAGGAGTGGTGATATACAACTGTAATCCCCCCATTCTGGGAGGCTGAGGCATGAGGACTAAAGGTTTGAGCCCAGCCTAAGCAACTTTAGTAAGACCCTGACTCAATATTTAAATAAATAAATAAATATTAAAAAGGGCTGGTAATGTAGATCAGTGTGAAGGCTCTGGGTTCAATCTCTGTATTGCAAAAATAACAACAACAACAACAAAAACAACAAAACAACAAAAACACTTAATTTTGACCCGCAATTTCTGGGAATTTGTCCTGCAGATAGTGTCACATCTAAATAAATGACCTGTGGTGAAATACTCATTGCAGCATTGTAGCAATAATAAAAAATGGAAATAACTTAAATATCCATTCACTAGTGGAGTTAATGGAGTAATTAACTGCACTATGATTGCTATCATGGAATATTATGGGATGATATAAAGAATGAGGCCTTTTTTTTTTCTAGATACATTCATATATGTTATGGTTGGTTAAAAATATGTCTCTCAGGCCAGGTGCGGTGGTGCACACCTGTAATCCCAGCACTGAGGCAGGAGGATCGCTGTGATTTGGAAGTCAGCCTAGGTTACACAGTGAGTTCAAGGACAGATTACAGCAGATTATACCCCACTTCCTTCTGGTCACAGAAAAGGTGATACAGGTTTGGAAGAAGGGAAAAATGATGAAAGAAGAAACTATATAGTGTTCATGCACTTTCTTTTTAAATGTAGGTAGTTCCAGAAGAGCCATTATTTAAACAGTTTGTTGGTCAGGACTATGAACTCAGAGATTGTGTCCCTAATTCTGTATATGGCTGCATGTCTGGGTGAATACATGATCTCCAATTGGGTACCTGAAGTAAAAATTAGATACGAAGGAATATCCAAACATTTGGGATAAACAGTGTCAATAATACACAGTGTGTACCCTGGAAGAGGCGCTAGCTCAACTCCCCTATTAAATGCAAACCAGAACACTGCAGATGAAACTGTGATGTGTTTGCTGTGAGTGCAAACCATGCTGCACTGGCTCTCGTGACCAGGACCCTCCCCCAACAAAAATGCTCTGACTCGGAGAATCAGATGTGAATAGAGTGCACTCAGTGTTACTGCACGTAAATGAATTACTGGGGGAGAATAAAAAAAGGAGCAAACCTGCTAAAGATGCTGCTGAAGTACTACTTGCTTATGACTTTGAGAACAGTACTTTTTGTGAGTAGATAAGTAATCACCATGTAATGCATGTACTGAAGTTTTTAATGACACATGTATAAAGGAAGTTTCTTTTTCTTTTTTTTTTTTTTGGTACTAGGATTGAGCTCAGGGCCTTTGCACAGAGCTATGCTACATACCAGCCCTCTCTTTTTGGAGATGGGGTCTCACTAAATTGCCCAGGCTGGGCTCAAACTTGCAATCTTCTTGCCTTAGCCTCCCAGAGTACTGGAATCACAGACATGTGCCACCATATGTGACAAGCAAGTTTCTAAAAAAAGAAAAAGGAGAGGGAGGAAGAGGAAGGAAAGAAGGGAGGGAAGGAGTGAGGGACGGAGGATGGGAGAAAGGAAGGAAAGAAAATGAAACAAAAAGTAGTAGTACAGGAAACTATATCTGACTTGCAGTCCTAACATCCACTGATATGCCCACTGATGCTAAGAAAATTAGAGTAACTCAGCAGGAGGAGAAGAAAGTGAGTAAACAAAGGAAACAGCAAGTATAGCCAAGTAAGTGGAAATACTTTGATTATTGTTAAACAAGGGAAGGATAAAGCAGATACGGATAGGCAAGAAAATAGTTTTAATGGGTCATTAGCAAGACTGAAGGACCAACTGGGTATTTCCAGTGATCTGGCTGTAAAAATAAAACAAACAATCCCCAAATACAGAAAGATTCCACCTATCCCAGTTTGGAAGAATTCAGAAAAATGAAGGACAAGGAAAAGGCCAATGAATTTGTTATTGAAACATAAGAGGCATCAGTAAGAAAAACTGAATGTGATGAAAACCGATGAGGTCAGGGTCTTCTGGCTCATCACAGTGCTACTAGGCCAGCATAGTAACTGAACCTAACACTTATCTAGGTCTAAATCAATGATAAGTGGAATGAAAGAGTAAAAAGAGCGAATACATGGGAGTATTGAGATGAAAATACAACATTATTTTGGTGTCTCACGAGGGGCTCAGAGTAAGAGAACAATATTCTTTCTAGCTCAAATGCTGACGCCTGCAAGGGGGAAGCACTGTGATTTGCCAATGCCACCTCTACTCTGGAAACTGACAAAGTAGAATGGCAAGCAGTAAACTTGCGTACTGCTCTCCAGGAAATGCTGTTTACATTACATGACTCCTGACCAGGCAGATTCCATTTAATCGTTTCTTCCTCTATATAGTTCATTCTAATTGCTTGAATTAATACTTTTAAAAAATATATTTTATACATTTATACACATATTTAATACACATTTTTCTCATCTCAAAAATAGGGGTAGGAGTAATTTTTGCAGTAGACATTTTATAGCAGTGATTAAATTTCTGTACAGATCTAATTGGAAACTATCACACTGTAGCATTCCTAAGATAAATTATAACAGAAACATGTACATTCTCATGCCAAAAATCAATCCTGCTAATGGGGCAGTCTAGGCAATTTTATTTAGCATATCTAATTCCTACCTACTTATTTATTGATGGGATGGCAACATTAGAAGGAGTTTTTGTTCATTTCACAATTTAAAAATAATTATCTAGGGTCGGGAGTGTAGTTTAGTGGCACAGTACATGCTTAGCATGTATGAGGCCCTCAGCACCAAACAGAATAAAGCAAAAGCAAAACAACAGCATCAACAACATGAACTACAAAAATCTCAGCAAAAACAAAGCAGAGAAAGAAAAAGCTTTAAAAGAAATAAATGGCCTAAAGTAAAACAAAACAAGAACTGGAAGGAAATATACTAAATACTAAAATATTGACAGTGACATATACAAAAAATATATAGTAGGAGGTAGGATTATAGGTAATTTAAATGGTGCTTTATGAAATCTTTACTTCCACTGCATTAGTTCTAAACAAACATAGGCACTTAAAGAGACTGCTGCCAAAACACTGTTATCAGTTTCTTTAAAAATTCATTAGTTTCAGTTGGGTGTGGTGGCCTGTGCCTGTAATTACGGCTACTGGGGAAGCCAAGACAGGAGCATTCCAGGTTCTAGGCCACCCTGGGCAATACAGCAAGACCTCTCAAAATGAAAAGAACTGGGGACGTAGCTCAGTGCCAGAGCAGTTGTTTTGAATGAGGCTCTGGGTTTAATCCCTAGTACTACAGAACTAAACAACCAAACCACAACACAAAAACAAAAGACAAAGCAAAACTCTTTAGTTTAATTCTTGAACAAATCCTCTGTAACCCCTATACACAGTTCTCTAAACAGGGATCACAGCTGATATTGTGAGGGGAATTCTGGTAGCCCATGTCATAGCTAATTATTTGTATTAAGCAGTTTAAATGTGACTTTGGAATCATGGGCTAAAGACAGTGGTAAGAAAGTATACTTGAAGTAGTTTATTATAGGCCATAAAGTATTTCATAATTTCTGTAAAGGCTATATTAATATATTTATTAGAATTTTAGTTTATAGTATTAAGCTTTAATTCTGTGGTATCTTTGCAGTTAGATTTCTGATATGGAAAACTTCTATATGGGATTTTTACTTCATTAAAAGATTCCTTTTATCCAAATATCTAATTCAAATAAACAGATCTATTTTGTTTCTGCTGCATTTGCTATTAACCTATTCCAGACTTATATCAATAGCTTTCTTTACTACATTTCCTCTTTCTTCCAAATGCTGCATGCGGGAGATAAATTTTTTTTTACAACAGGCACTGGCTAGCTAAGAAAGATTTTAGCCCCAGTCTGATGGCTTTTATATACCCCAACAGTTGAAGATGTCCTGTGATTCAATCAACAAATTCTTGACAATCTCTGCTAATGAAACAGTACCAGTGATAAATGTTAGCAGATGTTATTTTTTCTTCTTTTCAGCTTTGGTTTTTACTTGCTCATACAGAAAACCACAGTAGCTGACAGTAATTTTTAAAAAATTTCGCCTCAAACAACAGATTTTTGCGAGCAGATTTTTACTTGTTTAGAGATCTCACGTGGATCAACTAAACCTTTTCCCCACCTAGAGTGAGTGGGATACAGGGATTTACCCTTTATGCAACATTAGGAGCAGAGAGAACACAAAAGATTGTGGTCTGCAGGGCGTGAAATTAAAATGTTCACACTGATATAAAAGATAACATGCAAGTAATGATACAATGTTGTAATTCTAGCATGAGATCCTCTGAATAAAAACCAGTGCCATGTGACCTGCAGTTTGTTCATCAGTAAAACATTTTGCTATTCACAAAAATGTTTGTATCCAAAGGTAGGAGATAAAAGAACTGAGGTTGGGAGAAGTTTCTTTTTAGTATATCTAATATTAGAATCCACCAGGTTTGGAAAGCGGGTAGTAAACTGCACCTGGGGCCCACTGTATTTCCCTTCTGCTCCCAACACACAAGCTGGTGCTGAGTCCTCTCTTGTTTTCCGCCTAGGGATGGCCTGTTCATGGTTTGCTGGAAGCCCTGGGACTGTGTTCATCCTAGAAGCCTTTTATGGTTGTAATTTCTTTCTACACACGTGGATTCACTGCTAGTTCCAACCAGTTGTGGCATGTGGGTCAATTCGGTGGCCTACTTGCTCCAGAAATCTCCTGTCAGTGGAATGGAGAGCACGGAAGACATCTAAGCAGAGTGGTGTCCCTGAGTACAGTGGACCACTGAGTTCTGGGCTGGAGCGAAGGGCAACAAGGTGGCCTTGGTCCCAGTGCTTTCACTCTGAAGGCCACACAGGACAGGTCTCGCTCCTCACCACAGAGGGAGAGGCCAATGACCATCACATTCTCCACAGTCTGTGCTCCCCCTTCTTAAAACTTCTCAGTGGGTTTGCAACTGACCCTCCCTCTCTGCAGGACTGTCCCATGCAGTCACTGTGGCGGGTGTCCACAGGGACCTGAGGGATGGCTGTTCCGTGACTTTTGATTCCAAGTAGCTCAATCCAAAACAATACTCCCCCTTTCAAGATGGCTCCTGGCTATAGCACTCTAAAATATGGTGAGTTATACAATGATTTTCTTCAAAAATAACCCACCATACAGGAGTTAGTTTTAGATCAAATCCCCACGCTGGATTTATGGCTTGCAATAACCACAGATTTCTCCTCTTGCCAGGACTGCCAGTCCACTGTATCTCTGAGGCTCCTTGCACTCTCTAGGTTTGCCTCGTGGTTTCAGAGTCAGAGCCCCTCCCTATCAAGGGCCAGGGTGGGTACTGCAGACTACTTTACATTCCTCTGAGCTGCCTGTTTTTCTATGCTTTTTACCTTTCCTGTCATCTTTCTTGATTCCTGGAGCTCTTCCTCTCTTTCCCCCCCTTGGAATATAGTGTCTCTTTTCTAACTGTAAATCTGACTTGCAGAGGCATCTGAAGGACACTTGTTTTGCCATTTTTCCTGAAACTTTACATTTGTAGAATTCTTTGTCTTGTACATTTGATGTTCTATGATACACCCTGGTGAAGATCTGTTTTAGTTAAAATTAATTGGGGTTCTTTGAGCTTCTCATTTTGTTTTTTTTTTTTTTTGTTTTTTTTTTTGTGAAACAGGTTTTTAACGCCTTCATCTTCTAGAATTCCCATAATAAGAATATTTGTTTGCTTAACAGTCTCCTGTAAGTCTCAGAGGTTTTCTTCATTCTTTTCCTCCTCCTCCTCTTCTCCCTTCTTGTGTTCATCCCTCTTCTTCTTTCTCCCCTTCTTTTTTTTTGTCTGAGTTACTTCAGTTGCCAGTCTGAGTCCAGCCTGGGCTATTCAGAAATTTAATGAGACCATGCCTTAAAATAAAAAATAAAAACGGGCCAGGATGTAGCTTGCTGCAAAAGGCCTAGGTTCACACACAATCCTGCCAAAACAAAAACCAAAACAAACAAAACACCTGTTCTCAAATTCACAAATCCTTTTGCTTCTTCTTATCTGTAGTGGGATCTTTCTATTTTATTTTTAATTTCTTTGAAGTTTTTAGTTCTGAGATTTCTGATCAGCTTTTTTATGATTTCTATCTCTTTGATGAATTTGTCATTCATGTCTGCATATTTTGCTCATTTCTTTGTGTTGTTTATCTGTATTCTTGCATCTCAATGAATTTCTTTAGTAAAATTACTTTGAATTGTTTTTTAGATACTTCATTCAAATAGAAATCTATGTTTTTGGAGAGTTATTATTTTCTTTTTTTTTTTTTTTTTTTGGTTTTTCTCCGGTACCGGGAACCGAACTCACGACCTTGCGCTTGCCAGGCAGGCGCTTTTGCCGCTGAGCTAAATCCCCAGCCCAGAGTTATTATTTTCTTTTGGAGGAGTCATGTTTCTTGTGCCTTTACATTGATGCCTGTGCATCTCATGTAATGTCTGTCTATTTCTTCCGCTTTTATGAAGTAGATTTCGTAGGAAAGGATTTTTTTTCATATATATAGAAAATAGGATCCCGAAAGGAAAAAAAAAAGAAAATAGGATTCCAGTTAGATAAGTGTTTTGGTTTTGGTTAAAGGTCCAAAAGTGTAGTCTCTAGATGATTTCTTTGTATTGGATTGATGTCAGCATTGTCTATAAGTGCCTCAAGAGTCTAGACTCATGAGAGTGGTTGTGACTTTACAGTGGAGGTATACTTCTAAAGTTGTGTTCCTGCAGCCTCCACAGAATAGAACCCTGATGGCATTGCAGCATATGGAAGCAGCTGCAACAGCCCCAGAGGTACAAGATAGTCCGCCTAGTCCCTCCAGGAAAGCCCAGGTGGTGACAAGGCTTCTGATGCCAGCAGCCACAGTTCTTGAGCCACAGGGTGGGATGAGGACCTTTCCAGGTCACTGGCAGAAGATCACAGGTGGTATTGGAGACTGTGGAATTGATAACTATGGCTTCAAGGTTCTGGTATACAAAGGGGTAAATGCAGTTGGTATTGGGGCTTGTAGCACTATTACTCACTTTCATGGAGTTTTGGGACCATGAAGATACTTTCTACAGGTTCCAAGTGGTACCAAGACTTTTGGTTTCAGCAGCTGTGATCTGAAGTCTGCAAGCTATGCAAGAGTATTCCCTAGGTCATTAAGAGCATATGCAGTAGTGTCTGGGCTTGGTGTAGGATATGAGGGCATAAATGGTGCTGGCGCTGGTGGCTTTGGTAATGTGGCCCTAGAGCTGCACAGAATGGGTGATAATGTCCTTAGGCCATGTGGGGAAAACTCCAGCAGGGATAAGGCTTGTAGCATTGTAGTTACTGTTCCGGAGTTTAAGAATAGGGAGGAGCCCTTTCCTGGTACCCAGGAAGAAGTCTGAGTGATGCTGGGACTTTCTTCCCAGCTCTGAAGTGACAGCTGGGAAGGAGATCTTCCCTAAGTCCTGCCTGGGGAGGACAGATGTTGGTGACCACTGGGGCCACTAGCATTCACATTCCTGAAGCTATGGGGCTCTGTTGTGGGCTTTCCTGGCTCTTGGTAAATAATGTAGGTGAAGCCATGTTCTTACAACAGTGGCTTCCATCCCGAAGTTGTGGGCTGCGGAGGGGACCTTCCTTAATTCCTGTTGGGCAAGGGTAATGCTTGGTAAAAGTTGAAAGATTTGTATGATCTAGAGAGAAACCAGAGTATACAGGGGTGGTACTTGGGCTTGTAGCTATGGCAGCTGGCCCTGAAGTTTCAGGATAATGGGGAGGGGTTGTCTTTCCTCAGTGAGGTGTGAACCAGCCCAAAGGTCCTGGCAGGTTCAAGGGTTTGGCTGCTGGCTTTAAAGCCAAGATGGCATCTAGCCATGGTTGTTTGGTAGTTTAAGTTGTGGGAGTTCGGGGAGGTCCAAAGTGAGTAACTTCTTTAGAGCAGTAGAGTCACTTTTAGAACAGCCAGTCTCCTGAGCTAAATTTAGTCTGTAAGCATTATGTGAAATTCTCCTGCAGTTAGACCTGCTGCTGGTGTGCTGCTATGACCAGCATTTTTCCACTTGTTTCTCCAGCAGTTTTGAGATTCCTGCTTGGTCTGGGGAGCCAGGGTTGAAGTTGTGGATTGCTTTGTTCTTTTCTTTAGGTTGCCTTTCTGTTTGTGCTGATTAGGGTTCCTGTTACTTCTTCGCTGATTTTCGGAGTTCTCTCTCTCTCTCTCTCTCTGAAAATTCTTTTTTGCTGCTCTGACTTCTCTGTGACTCCATTCAGCCATATTCCACGTAAGCTTTTCACTGAGCAGACTGCTATCAATAATAGGTCTTAGTGATAAATCTATAATTATAACAATTAAGAATCATGAGTGGGGTTCTTCAAGATTTTTCACTGCAGGCTTACTTTTTTTGTTTGTTTGTTTTTTGGTTTTTCTCCGGTACCAGGAACCGAACTCACGACCTTGTGCTTGCCAGGCAGGTGCTTTGCCGCTGAGCTAAATCCCCAGCCCCTCAGTGCAGGCTTATTAATATAGTCTGATGATCCCTCAGGTATAGGATGGATGACAAAGCCTAAAAAAACTTGCTAATGGAAAGGTAGCCTCGGAGTTTTGCAGAAGGTAGAAATTGGCCTGCTGGGGTCAGTGAGAAGATGTGCAGCTCCAGAGCAGAAGCATCTACATGTATGTCTCTGGACCAAGTACTTTAGAGTTAATTTGGAAAATCAAAAATACATATCATTCCTGAGATCCTGATTCAATTATTCAAGGTCAAGGCCTAGAAATGGGTAAACAGGGAAATTAAATAAAATAGAAGGGAATTAAACACTTTTAGAATTATTAAAAGGGCTAATTATAAGGACAAATCATCAATAATTTTAGTGAATCTAAAAGTAGATGTCTTAGGAATACAACCTTACATCTTAACTATCAACTAGCTAAGAATTTTACCCCCCAACCTCCTCTACTTAGAGGAAAAACAAGTACAGAGCACATCTCAAGACATCAGAAATATCTGCTAACAGTTTCTCACTGCTGTGTGAACTTGGGACATTCTATAACAATGGTTACTATTTATGGACCACTTAGCCATATTCCAGAATAGTACTAAGTACTTTGCACACACTGCATTGCTTAATCATCATGACGTGCCTATGAGCAAGAAGTTATTATTCCCTATGCCTATGAGGGAGAGGTTATTATTCCCACTTTATAGATTAAATGAAATAATTTGTTCAAAGTCACATAGGTAGCATTCAAACTTAGGCCTACAAACCTAGATGTTATAATTATTATACCTGGGCCCTTAATTGTTATAACTGCCTCTTGAAGCTTTTTTTTCTCATTGTTGTGAGGATTACATTAGGTAAAAATCAAATAAGTAATTTTTATAAAAGCATTATAATATCTAGAACAGTAAGAGCACCTAATAAAAGTTTCTTAAAGTTGAAGTTAAGGAAATTTGATGACCTGGGAGGCTAAAAACTATGAAATGATGTAGGGACTGGCAACACTGAACAGATACCACAAATCAGAGTTTTCTAAATTCAGTAGACACATCAAGAAAGGATAATCGTCACCCATTACTGGGTTGACAAAGAATAGGCTATTACGCCACACAAGGCAAGGATAGTGTTAGGCTTTTGCATCCACTTAGAACAACTGAGTGTAAAATTTTGAAAAGTGTTTGTCCTCTACAAATGTGTCTGTCTTGTTTGTACAAATTACGTTAGTGGTATATCATTGCTGTCAAACATTTGGAATATATAAAGATGTGACAAATAAAATAGCCGTATTACAGTATCAGTACAACATCATGACCTAACTAAAAGCAATATTTTTTCATCAAAGGTGTAAGAACTTGTAGTCATTCTGGTGGTCTTGGTGGCAATGTTGCTGCTGGCAGGGAATTCCAAGTTATCAACTTGACTAGATGACAACTCTTCAAAGGTACAGCTTTTCACCCACCTTGTTAAATGTGAAAGATAGGCACATTTGTAACTTCACATTTTATTTTACATACTCAATGAATTCTGTCTTAGTTACTTTTCTTGTTGCTGAAACAAAATACCTGACATCTGAAGTTAAAGGCAGAAAGGTTTATTTTGGGTCACAGTTTGTGGAGTTTTCCTCCAAAGGCGGCTCGCTCCAAGGCAGGGTGGCACTGCAGAGGGCATTGCAGAGGAGAAACAGGCAGAAGGCAACAACGCAGCAAAGGGGCAAGCAGCAAGTGACAAGTTCATTCTGTCCCTTGTATCTTATCCAGGCTACCCCCCTTTAGGGCGAGTAGCACTCACACCCAGGTTGGGGTGGCCTTAACCCTAGTATCACACCATGAATCAATCCCAGCATCACATCCTGGATCCCAGCAGCACACACCTTAGACCCAGCCACCTCCAAAAAGGACTGACTGCAGGAGGCTTTGTGGCAACATCTAGATACAAGCCACAACATATTCTTTTCTGAGGTATTCAGATTATTTCTTTTCATTGTCATCAATTTATATGCATTATTTCATTGGATTTTGTTTTATTTTAATATTTAAAACATGCTCAAAATGGAAAAGTTATAATAAGTGCTCCTTTGATTTTATGCAGTGTGTTAACTGGTACTCTCAAGGCAGAAAAAGGTAAGGTGATAGTTCTTGGCCTAGTAGCTTACATTTTAAGAAAAGCATGAAAATTCTGAGAAGAAATTCTGTATAGTATTTTGAAATTGCACTTTAGTAATTGGGAAATTTTTTATAATATGTAATTTATATGAACATATCGATGGATATATCTATACATGCCTAATACAACAGTTAGTATACAATGGATGTTCTGTGAATAGGCAGTATAATTATACATGGTAATCATTCATATAGTGTATTACAGAGGCCTGTTATTCATGTTTGTCACAGGCCCTTACTAGAGGTTTGAAATTTTATTTTATTCCTCTCCACAATTTCCTCGCTGGACATGTGAGAGAATCTGGTTGAACACTTAATAATATTTGTACAAATATATAGGTGAAAAGAAAGTTTAACTTAAAGATTTTATTATAGTTAGGATTCTGGGCACAAATTTAAGAAAGTATTATAATTTGACTGTTAGGTGTAAGTGAATCATAATATCTTCTCTGTACTACTCAGTTTCTTCCTTTACAGTTAAAAAACCAATGCCAATGCTTAAAAGTAAGTTGGTCTGATTTTTTTTTACCCTAAACTAGAATATTATCAGCTCAGTGCCTATACTTCAAAGCCAAATCCCAGTGTTAGGTGGTATAGAAGAATTAAAAAAACCCAAAAAACCAAAACACTGAACTTTAGGATTATGAAAGCTGGATTCAAGTCTTTGGTTTCCTTATTATGTGACTTTGGTTAGTCTTTCTCAATCTTTCCTCATTGTTAAGTGGGATATTATTACTACTTATCTAACAGGGTTCTGCTATAATTGAAATGAAGGAATGAATGTTAAAAGCATTTTATTAGTTCTAATGTACTACTCTAAGAATTATGAACAATTAAAATTTTTAGTATTTTTTCTTATTAGTATAACACGAACATGTTACCTGTGTGGGTAGGTTTTGGACCCTGTCCATAAAACCAAAAAACAAACAAAAATTCACTAGTTAGGCATGACTTGGAGAGATATGTGTTCTCTCTTCACATCTTTCAGAAAAACTAGGGTGTACAAGTGTAACAGCTAAAACTCTGCCTATGAGTCATAGAAGAAGAAAGAAAAGAGGCTTTAGCAGTCTTTCATTTGAGGGACTGAGAATTTAAGCCTGCCGCCTTGGGCCTGCTGTTCACCTCTGCTTACCAGTTTGGAACAATCATCATTGTGTTGTCATAAGGCTGAGAAATAGAAACTGAATTAGTATTTGAAAAAGTGACAAGATTTCTGTTGCACTAAACCATCCCAGAAGATACTACCTTCATTTTAATATAAAATGTATCACATCTACATATGTGAATATAAAAAGGTACCAGCAGAGAAAGGATATACAACTATAATACACCTTATTTCCCAGACCAATTTGAAATAAAAGACTTGATGATCCAAAACTATATTAATGCAAATATGTCTGTTGCAAGTATACTTTTTGATTAAATTGGCATACATCAAGTACAATTAGAAAGGTTATTTATAATGAAGAAATACATAATTCCACATCTTAATGTCGATGACAATTACAGCTCATAGCCACTAATTAACATTACTTCTTTTGCTTTGGGTATTTAGATATTTCTATATTCTTTATTGTTCACAGTGGATACACCTAGCTGTGGAAGACACAAGAGGGTTATTGATCAGTAACATCTGGGCCCTTCACACATTGATTTGAGAAGTACATGGGAACCTGCCCATCTCGGGCATCACACTGGAGATCCAAGGACCACGTATAATTAATAAACTCTGAGTGTCCGTGCAGCAAAGGCAGATATTCAGCTCTCTTTCAGAGCCAGCAGAACGGTGGGGGAAAAGTTCAGAATGATGGGGGGAAAGTGTCTCCATGCTTCTCTCCAGGTGCAGTGGTCTGTGTTGACAGCTCAGGAGTATGTGGGTAGTGGCAGAAGCTGTAAGTGAACTGGAGAGGAAGAAGCACTGCCCACAGCAGCCTCCAGCACAGAAGAGTGTAGTGTACTCTTTGCTTGTGTTGTAAATTATTTATTTATTTTGGTAGCCTGAGATAGATGAATATTTCTACATACAAAAGTGCCTAGCTAAAACCAGGATAAGTGATATTAATGTCCTATGGTCAGTATTATTGAACTTCCAAAGCAATAAACTTTACGAGTTATAAATATTACATTTGCAACATAGTTAACATTCCTTTACTGTCTCCAGCACTTATAACACATTGTAACTGCAAGCCTACAATACATTATTCATATTTGGGGTGTCACCAAGTGATGGATCACTGTAGGAAACGCTGTCTTTTAAATAAATCAACAAATAAAAATGCAAATGTTAACATTTTCAGCCACAACTTTTTCCATCTTGAATGGGGAATGAAAATTTCACATTATATTGACAGCCAGCAGAGAGAACAATTAACAGCCTACACTGTGAATGAGAAAGATGATTCTGCCATGCCAATTTTTTCACCTGTACACAGAAAGATATGGGATGCTTCTAGGTGTTTTCAAAGAACAAAGGAAAACCTGTATCTCACCAGCACTTGAACTACCCCTATTTTTCCCTTACAAATCTTAAATATTCTTAAAATTTATGGCAGACAGGGGAAAGAAAGGCTTTTCTTTATGTTCTCCTCAGAACCTTCAGTGATTTGTTAAAAGAAAGAACCACAGGAATTTTTTCCTATATTAAGAGTTTGGGTGCACCTAAAAAGTAGTCTATAAAAAGTGTAGACTTTCGATACTTTAAAATAAGAACAATTCAAATAATCCTGATTCTGAAGTCTGGAAAGTGACCAGTGTGCCTTCCTGATAACTGATTATCATAGTATTGCATCTTTTTTCCAAATCTGCGCTTCGTAGTAATAGACCAATAATATGCCATTGTGCACTTCTAAGGATAAAATCTGGTGTATTACACATTGTTTTACTTAGCCAAATGATCATTATTTGCAAACTTTCTACAAATCTATATTTAGCTGATCCACAGTATTAAGGGTTAACAAAGAATTGTTTTTTAAAAGTCTATAATATAAGTCTTCACAATTTTAAAAAAATTTATTTTTAATAGTGCTGGGGATCAATCCCAGGTCTTTGTATATGCTAAGACGTGTAAAACTCTACAAAGTTGATATGTTCCATTCAGAAAATTTGTGCTGAGGATGTTTTACAAAACCCTTAAGCAGAAACATTGTATTCCTCTCTTTCATTCTTCTCTCTAAACTAAAATGCAACCACCAGAAACCTATTACAGTGATGTTACATATCTCATTTTAATATTTAACAATAGGAAAATTCACTGAGATTGAAAATCCAGATCATTGCCTCTTTTTACCTCTAACTTCTCCAAACAAATCCCTCAGTGTGAGCCAGATGAAATCTCCCATAATGTTAAGCCATCCAAAAGGGGCATCATCAATATTTCAGAATCATGTGCTGGGTATGGTGGTGCATACTTGTAATTCCAGCACTTAGGAGGCTAAAACAGTAGGACTGTTGTGAGTTTGAGGCCAGCCTGGGCTACACAGTGAGTTTAAGGGCAGCCTGAGCTTCAGCCTGCTAAGTACCCTTAGATAAGTCATTCAATCCCTTTGAGATTTAGTTTGCTAATTTTTAAAATAGGGATGATAGTAGCCCCATCTCATTACAGTATCAAGATTAAATCAGATAATGTATTAAGGGGCTTGGCACAGTGCTGGGCACATAGTCAAGAACTTAATAGACTGCAGTCATTATTATCCTCTACGTGAGAATCATTTCTCAAGATCTCCAGGATGCTTACCCTTCTGGCTCCAGAATTAAAGGTTTGGCAATAAGAGACATGACTACAATGCATACTGATTCTTAGTGATTTTTCAGGCTTGGCTTCTGTGAGGCAGTATTTCTACTGAACTTGGAAATGACATTTTAGAATAGTCTTTAGGAGTGTTCATGCTTCTCCCCTTTGGAAATAACTACAAACCAAAAGAACAAGTTTTATAACAAGTAAAGCACTTTTGAAATTATCAGCCTTGAGACCAACACTATAAGTATTTTTATTTTCCAAGTCTAGTGGACTGAAGTAACTACAAATTAAGTTTTAAAATCTATATTCATTTGATAAGATGCTAGGAATTTTAAGTGTTCTAAACCAATCATATCCCCAAGGAAACATAAATCAAGCCCTTTGGTATTGATATTTATATATTAAGCCTTTAATGAATAATATAGAGTTGGCTTATTAGATATGAGAAATTTTAAATTATGCATTTCTTTTCCTGACTCCAGAAATGGCTGATCAAACGATTAACCTTTCTAATATCTCTGCTATAAGTAAGTTTTGACATATTTCAGTACAAAAGTCACTATAATTTTCAAAATTGCTTTAGTTAAACTTACAGTTCAAATGCATAAGCATTCCAAGATAAATTGGGGAGTACTGGCTGCAGAGCAGACTTTCTGATGAAGGGTAGCATTAACTTTGGGGTTTAACGTAAATCCTAGCCAACTGTCATGATCAATTAAGTCAGTACTTATATAGAGGAAAAACTTCATGTGGTTTAACCTGGCCAAATTTATATGCTTCAAGATAAGAACCTTTCTTTTGAGTAAGAGCCACTAAGAATTGTCAATATTTTTCCAATTATTATTTTAACAAAACATCTCAGAAAATGCTCTCATACGGAGAATAGTAAATCAGAAATTCCTAAAGCTCACCGGGGGGTGTTGTATTGGGATGATGATGAGGCCTTGGTTACAAGCTCCTTTTGGTTTCCTGTTGGTATAGGTGATGTAGATGCATCTTTTCTAACTTCTGGCACTGTCCCTGTATAACCAATAAAGGAAATAATTGGGGCATTCAGTGAGAGGAAATGAAAAGTCTATTATAGATATCCCCCAAATTCAGACAGGCCTTTTTTACCCCTGAAATGGAAAAATATAACAGATAAAACATTCATTAAGGTTTGGTTTTATAAACATCACAGTCGGTATTGCCGTGTGTATGTGTATATGTGTGTAAGTGTGTGTTTTAAAGTAGAATCGTGCAGTACTGGACTAGACATTTTGTTTATAAACCAAAGAGTATGTCTTATTTCTGATGATTTGGGTTTATTGTGAAAATGTCTAAGAAAGTGGATTGCTTTATTTTGTTTCCTTTGACTATGATAAGATCTTTCTCCTTGACAAAAAAGAAAATCCTAGTACTTTGTATCAGCACATCTTCCAAATTTAAATGATCTTCTTTAGAAGATTTCACAGACATAAATCTTGAAAGTTTCTTTTAAACAACTCTACACTAAGCTACCACAGGTCTTAATTAAAAGAGAAGCTCAACTAACTACTTACTGCAGGGCCCAGGCAGATTCCTAAACAATAGTTTATCTTGCATAGTATTATGATTCCAAATCAGATTCCAAATCAGCATATTGGCTGGTTTGGACCCTACTCCTTAGTAACAAGCAAAATTTAGTTGACAATTATTTATTTCTTCCAGAATGCTACATACAAAGATGGTATTTACAGATATTTTTTGTTTGATTGTCTATTAAGTGTTTTTCAAACAACACAAATATCCCTGTCTGTGTCTTGGAAGACTATAAGAATCCCATTCAGTTTTCTTCTGGTTCCTGGAGAACTGGTGTACAAGAAGTTATTTGTGTGTGTGGGGGGTCCAATCTTTCTTTGAGGAAAGAATATGCATATTACATAAAGATAGCTTTGGAGTGTTGGGAATTCCAGACCTAAAAATGTCAAGATGGTGTGTTAACTCTGAGAATGCCAAGAGTTGCACTGTGACCAGAGAAAATAAAGGGTCAAGACGGCTAGAGTCTTACATCTATAGAACTTAAAATCAAAGTAGTCATCACAAGCAGGTGCACTGGCTTATGCCTATAATCCCAGCTACTCAGAAGATTGAGGCAGAAGGATCACAAGTTCAAAGCCATCCCATACAGTTTAGAGACCCTATCTCAAAACAGAACAACAAAAAATGGATGTAACTCAGTGTAAAGGCCCTAGGTTCAACTCTTTATATCCTAAAAAGGGCTGGGTATACAGCTCAGTGGTAGAGAGCCCCTGGGTT
Organism: Chinchilla lanigera; assembly: GCF_000276665.1. Taxonomy (NCBI): domain Eukaryota; kingdom Metazoa; phylum Chordata; class Mammalia; order Rodentia; family Chinchillidae; genus Chinchilla; species Chinchilla lanigera. The sequence continues at coordinate 23,558,834 of NW_004955402.1, read as the reverse complement.
AAATATCTGTCACAAAAACAAACAACAACAACCCAAACCCACAATGTAAGAACAACAAAACCTATTGCTCTTGGTAATAGGTTTATTCTCAAAATCAACTATTCTCTATTATGCACAGATGTAAAAGACTATTTGTCTAATTGTGTAATTTAGTTATCTTTGCATACCTGTGACAACCTCCATCCAAGCCAGTACATACTCATATTACACATAACTCCATGAGTCCCTAGAGTGCAATCAGTAGATATCTACTGAGTACTCAGGGTGGGACTGACTAAACTCAGGCTTTGTTTATAGAGAGAGGGAAGACAGGTGTGAGAGTAAGGAAGTGGGATACTTTTAACAGTTCTTTTTTTTTTTTCTCCGGTACCGGGAACCGAACTCACGACCTTGCGCTTGCCAGGCAGGCGCTTTTGCCACTGAGCTAAATCCCCAGCCCCTACTTTTAACAGTTCTATAAAGAAACACAGCTCCAGGCAATATAAAGTAATAATAACTGCTCAGACATACAGCACTCTTAGGACATGTCCAGGCACTATCCCAGACTTTTCCATACTTCATGACTGCTCTGAAACGTGTTGAATTTGGTACTCCATACATCTTGACATGAAAATTTCCCCTGTATTTGTCATTTATTTGGTATCTGATGTGTCAGCTAGAACTTGTTGATGCTGATTGCCTCATGACTTGGTACTTTCTCCAGCCAAAACAATTCATTTGGTACTCACTGTTTTTTGTATTCATCGTACCTCCCAAATTACCAATGAGTACCAAGGTACCTACATCCATCTATTCATCCATCCATCCATCCATCTATCCATCTATCCACTTACCCATCCATCTGTCCATCCTAACAGTTTCCATAGGGTATAATTTGAATACCATAAAATCTACAATTTTTAACTGTATAATTTGATACACAGTAAATATATGTATGTATGAAAACAGAGGTATAAACTGTTTTTAAAAAATTCTTTTCATGGCATTTACTTATTTTTATAGTTCAGTTTTAGAATATTTGTTCCCTCCAAAAAGTTCCCATTTGAAATTGACATGGGTTCCTTGTCTTGGTCTGCTTCTACTCCCTCTATCTCTATCTCTAGTTTTACCTTTTCTAGAAATTATTTTTATCTTCATAAACCCCTTTGCTACCAATACTATTTTTATATCAAATCTACAGATAAGGAAAAGAAATGATAGGAAACTTATGTGACCTGTCCACAGTCACAATGTTAGTAAGTAAGGGAGCCAGCATCCATGTTTAGGCAAATTGACTGGAGAGTTTTCACCACTACACTATATAGCTATAACCGTATGAAAAACCTGCGGAATTTAGATGTGGCAGACATTACATCTGCCATAGGATTAGGAAGTTTTGATGTAGGAGGTAGAATTTTGATAGGGGAAAAATAAGTGTAGAATTTGAAGCAGAGACATTATTAGCAAAAGCATTAAGTTAAAATCCTTAAGTCTAAATGTTTATTGAACATCAGGATGTTCTTACACGTTGCTAATGACTTTAAATATATTTCTCATTAATCCATAGAATAGACTTTACCTTATTGTCCTATGTTACAGATAAGAAAGTGAAGCAGCATGTTCAACATCAGAGTCAGTAAGGAATAAGCTGGGTTTAAAATGCAGTTTGGTCTGCTTGATGCTGTATCTCAGATTTTTAACCATTATGGTCTCAAAAATAAATGGAATAACAACAACAAATCTTTAAAGGGATTATCTGTGGCTGAATGTAAAATATAGCAGAACAGACAAAAAGGCAGATGCAGAAGTCCACTACTGTTACTGTCTGGGCAGAATCTGGGTGATAAAGGGGAAATTAAGATTTGAGGCTGAGGAGAGGGGTGGAAATGCTTGGTAGAGAATGTAAATACCTTCCCAGCACTAGATTAGTCTGTTTTCCCCCTGCTGGACACAATACCCAATACTCACAACCTAAAGGAGGAAAAATTTAATTTAGTTCATGGTTTGGGGATGACTCAGTCGATAGTCAACTGGCTCGAAGGCAGGGGCAGAAAGGCCTGGTGAACAAAGTGCTTAGTTCATGGTGGGCAAGGAGCAGAGCAGGAAAACAGCACCTTAGGCAAAGGAGCATATATTAAATTCAAAGCCATACCTTGGTGACCCACCCAAACACACCCAGGAGGGTGCTCTACTAATTTGCTAGGTGTTTCTTAATCCAGTGAAATAAGACCATAGTCACTATCACAGAAGACCTTAACATTTTACTTTTCCTGTTTTGATACTTTTGTCAGAAATTGGCTGAGACAGTAACATTTGATGGGGGCAGGCTACCTGCTTGCTTGCCTATCTATCTACCTATCTACCTACCTATCTATTTATCTAGGGTTTGTTTTTTTTTTTTTTTTTTTTTTTGAGCTAGACTCTCACAGTGTAGCTCAGGCTGACCATGAACTGATTATGTACACTAAGCTGGCCTTGAACTTATGGTAATCCTCCTGCCTCAGCCTCCCAACTGCTCTGATTACAGGCATATGCCAACATGCCTTGCTTTGATGAGGGCAACTTAAGAAAGGAATTTTATTTTTTTGGTTTTTGAGACAGGGTCTTGATATATAGTTCAGGCTGCCCTTGAGCTCATTATGTAGTCCAGGCTGGCCTCCAACTCATGATGAGCCTTCTGCCTCAGCCTCCCAAATACTGGCATTTCAGGAATGTCCATCATGCCTGTCAAGGAATTTTAACAGACTCCAAGGACTTTTATAATTAGATATATTTCAGGAATGTGTGAATCCTCCAGTAGGTATAATAATATGAGTAATAATGTATATGTGTCCACTCACTTTTCTGGGAAAAGAGATCATAGTTTTTATCAAAATTTGAAAGGCTAAAGAACCCCAAAAGTGTTATGAATGTTTACTCTAAGGCACAGCTTAAGTTTAAATAAAGCTATATATTAGCTTTTAATTATATTTGTTCCATCTATAAACTTTGATTTAATATTAAGCATGTCAGCGATTATGTAGAATTATGCATTTTCCTGGAACTATATATTCTAGTATATGCACCACACAAAAGCAACATATACTATTAAAAAATGAAGGGCTAAAAAGAATGCTGTCCATTAGGCTGATCAACTTCACATATACATGTATATGTTCACATATATGTGAATATATATATATTTACAGAGTAAACATGCACATATATTTTTGCATATGCAGATAGAATTGAACATAATGGATCATATCCTGTTTATATGTAGCTGGGTCTGTCTGATGTTATCCATCATTCAACACCTGAAGATAAGATACTTTTTTATTAGAACTCAATGATTAGAAATTTCTGTTTCTGTATCTTTTGTTTTATTTTGCATTTTAAAAACAAATGGGTTATATCATATATTCAGGTTAGCTTAAAGAATACATTATAAAGAAAACACCATTATAACTCCTTCCCTGACCAAGAAACAAGGCACTGGCAGCGCTGCCCTCCAGATGCATTGCCTGTATGCATCCCTACTCAGATCTCTCCTCTTCTTGCCTACAGGGGCCAGGCACTATTCTGATAAGTACTTCCATTCTAATATTAATATACATGTGTATTTTTCAGCATTAGAGATGAAACTCAAAGCCTTCACATTGAGGTACATCTCTAGCTCTCACTCCTTTTATTATATTCTCACACAGGGTCTTGCTAAGTTGCACTGCTGAATTGCCCCAGCTGGGCTCAAACTTGCAAATCTCCTGCCTTCCTCTCTCAGAGTACTGGCATTACATGCATGCACTACCACTCCTGGCTAACATCTATTACTTTTGCTTCTTTTGAATTTCATAAATGTGGAAACATGTACATATATAAATAAATCTATCTATCTATCTCTATCTATCTATCTATCTATCTATCTTTCTGTATATCAGTACTGGGGATTGACCACAGTGTAGCTCTGCACTGAGCTACATATCCGACCTTTAAAAAAACTTGTTTTGTTTTTTTTTTTAAGTTCTTGCTACGTTGCTAAACTGCTCAGACTGGGCATGGTATGTTCAATGATGAGGATATAATTTGTATATATTGCTGCCGGGTGGCTTGAATCAGTGGTGGTACATGCATAACTGTTCCATGCATAACTGCACCGCTTCTACCACCAGTGGTATAAGCTGCCCAATGGGACACTCGTGCATGTACCAGAAGTACTTCAAGCTGGTGGGAATATATTAAACTTGCAAGGATAACAGGTATGCTCTACAGCATCTGGTAAATATGAAGTCTCTTTTGAGATTTCTTTTGCTCAATACTGTCTCCAAAGTTTACCTGTGTTAATGACTTATGTAGGTGTAGTTTGTTTTCTTCGCTACATACTGCTTATTTTGTGCACTTATTTTTAAAAATCTATTCTGGTATTTATGGCTGGTATAATGCTGGCTTGGAACTATTATGAAGAATGCTGTTGAGACAGAAGCTGCTAGAACCCACTCAAATGCACTTTTTCTTTTGCATATCCCTAACTGCACAGCAGTATTTCTCTGTCCTCCTTGTAATTATGTGTGGTCAGGTGGAAAACCAGTGGACACTGTATGCCACACTAGGTCCATCGTATGAAAACCTTCTGTGTGTACTCTTATACTTTTCTCCCTTCTTATTGACCTGTTATAATCACAGGGTCAACAATTTCCTCTAAAGGATCAGAAAGTAAATACATTAGGCTTTTGGGCCATATGGCTGTAGTCATACCTATTTAACTCTGCTGTTGTAGCATGAAAGCATCCACAGACTATGTAGACTATGTAAGCAGAAGGGCATAGCTGTGTTCCAATAAAACTGTATGTACAATAGGCAATAGGCCAGATTTCCTCATGATCTAAGTTTGCTGGCTCTATGCTACCACAATGTCTAAGATGACCTTGGAAGGCACATGAAATGTCAGACCCATCATTTGTTTAAGCAGAGCTATTGTCAAGTTGAACCCCCAAGTTGGACTGTTAAAGAAAGAAAAACACTTCTTGTTCTTTAAATAGTGATTTTTTCCGTCCATTTGTTAGCCTACTTCACTGATTATAGCTGCAATGAACATATCTACAACTGAATCATTTTGTATATGAGATTCTCTTTAATATATAAACTTAGAATTACTGAGATGCAGGGTATTTATTCATTTTTTAAAACAAATAATGCCAAACAATTTCCCAAACTGATTGTACGAATTTACACTCTGACCAGCAGACAGCCACTGCTGATTGTCTGTTTATTTCTATTTCACTGATTTATGCAGTGTAATCAAGGAGTACAGTTAATGTTTAAATTATAATTTTTTAAAATTATTAAAGAACACATTGCCATTATTCCCTGGCAACATACTTCCTCTGACTTATAACACACTGTCTTAGTTACTTTTCTTTCATTGTTGAGAAAATACCCAACACCCAAGGTTAAAGAAGAAAGGTTTATTTAGCTCACAGTTTTAGAGCTTCCAGTCCATAACCGGTTGGCTCTAAGGCAGTGTAGCATGCTAGAAGAGTAACCATTCACAGTGGCAGAAGATATCAAAAGCAACAAAAGCAAAAGACAGAAACAAGCCTCTTTCTGCCCCTTTTATCCTATCCAGATTGCTGGGATTAGGGTGGTACCAATCCAATCAGTGGACTGACCCAGCAACCCACCCTTAATTTCAGCACCCTGATCCCAACATTGAACCATGAATCAATCACAAACTCTAGATTTAGCTACCTCTGAAAAAGCCCCATCTAAAAGTGCAGGAGGCCTTAGGGGGCATCTAGACACAAACCATAATGTACACTTATCCCACAATTCTTATAACTTTCTGAAGTTCTAGAAGTTCTCTTTCATGAGTGTCTATTCATGGCTGCTTTCATGTCCCAAATCAGTTCAAAACATTTATGGCAGTTTCTGTCAAATAAAACCATTATTGTGTGCCCTTATCCACCAGATATGATGTCATCCTCAAAGGCAAAATGACCATGAAAGGTAAATGTTTTGAACTGATTCAGGATATTGAGGCAGCCATGCCAGTGCAACTAGAGATAGAAAGGAAGATTCCAGAGCTGCTTCAGAAAGTTTCAAGAGTGGGATAAGTGTGTTTGAAGAGAAGGGGATTAGCCACAGTGTGTCTTTCACTGTAACAAATATTTCAGAAGTTTAAACTTTCATCCTATTTGCTGATCACACCTGGTATAAATCTATCCTTATGAGGGTACCACATTATATTGAAGACACTAGGTTTATGGTAACTTTTGAAGTCAGAAGGTGTGAGTCTTCTAACTTTATACTTCTCTTTTTAAAGATTGTATTGGTTAATACAGGGACTCATAAATTTGTATGAATTTTAAGATTAGCTTTTCCATTTCTACAAAAAAAGTCACTGGAATTTTGATAAGGACTGCATCTGTAGGTTGCTTTATAAACTATTTCCATCTTAATAATCAAAGTCTTCAAATCCATGAACACAGAATATCTTTCCATTTATTTATGCATTCTTTAACTTCTTTCAGGAGTATTTGTACTTTTTAGTATATGAGTTTTGCATCTTTAATTTCCTAGGCATTTTTTGTTTTAATGTTACTATAAATGAAATTATTTCCATAATTTCCTTTTCAGGTAGTTCATTATTACTGTATAGAAACACAAATGATTTGTGTTAAATTTTATCCTGCAAACTAAATGAATTCCTTTATCACCTCTAGTAAGTTCTTGTGCATTCACTAGGATTCTCTATATATCTATGTGACCTGTCAATAGAGATAGTTTAACTTCTTCTTTTCCAATTTGGATGTATTTTACTTCTTTTTTTTTCCCTGGCTGTTCTGGCTAGATCTTCTAGAACAATGTTGAATAGAACTGGCAAAAGTAGGAACATTTGTTCCTAAACTTGGGAGGAATTTTTCAGTGTTTCTCAATTGAATATGATGTCAGCTATAAGTTTTACATATCTTCTTTATAATGCTGAGAAAATTCTCTTCTACTCACTCATTTTTTTTATCATGAAAGAATGTATGATTCTACTAAATGCTTTTTCTGTATCAAGTACAATGACCATTTGGTTTTTCTCTCCTTTCTATCAGTGTGTTGAATTACACTGAATGATTTTTGTATGTTTAACCAGCTTTACATTCCTGAGCTAAATCCCTCTTGGTCATGATGTATATAATCCTTTTATTGTATTTTAAAAATTTTTTTAATTTTAAAGAGAAAAAGATAAACGTAACCATGAAACCAAGTTTCAAAACAGGTTAGTAAGACAGTTACAATAGTTGAAACATTATATATTGTTGTTCTCCTAGTAATTATTCAGAATACAAAGTACAGGCATTATATCTTGACCAACCAATATTAGCACAAAACTTTCTTTTCAATCAACTAAGAAAAACTAGCTGTATAACCATTTTAATTCATTTTTATTACTGTCTTGCTGAAAATATTTTCATTCATACTCATAGGGAATATTGCCATATAGTTTTTGTTTAGTCTTTGTCTGGCTTTGGTATTAGAGCTAGCATGTATTTTTTCCTCTTCTATTTTATGGAAGAGTCTGAGAAAGATTTGAGTTAATTCTTTTTTAAAGACTTGGTAGAACTCACCAGCGAAGCTCTCTATCCTAAGCTTGTCTTTTGTGGGATGGTTTTTGATTAATGATTAAAACTCTTTATTATATGTCTATTTAGATGTCCATTTCTTCTTGGTTATTAGCTTTCTGTTGTTTGATGCATCTGTTCTTTGCCTCGCTGCTAGTTTTTTTACCCAAAGTGATGGCACTGTATTCTTCTGGCTTTCAGTGTTTTCAAGGAATGTTCTAAATGCAGATGCTTCTCTGCCCTGAGAAAGCTCACAGTCGGGCAAAACAAAAGCATATCCTCGTGTCACCCCCTCATGGGATCCACACAGAGGTAAAAACACACCCTTGATTTCCTGAAAATAAGGCCAGTTATTTTAATAACTTTAAATAAGCTTCTAAAGCTTGGGACTCTTTCCTGGACTTTAGGATGCATCAAGATTGCTTATAAAAAAAGACTGCTTCTGTTCCAGGGCAGAGGCTGGGATCAGGTCAGTTTACAACTTCACAAAGCTCTTCCATCATCTCTCAGGGGCCTTTCTCCTATCTGAACATGTGTTTAACTTCTGTAAATCTTCTCCTATCTTCTAGAGTTCTTATAAAGTTGACTCAGAGAGTTTTTGGCAGTTTTTCAATGTTTCTGGAGCGAAATGAGCATCTGGAGTTATTTACCTGACTATTTTAACTGACAAACTCCTGACTCATTTAAGACATGAAAGTAATTCTGATACCAAAACCTGACAAATTCATTACAAAAAAATAGATATTGTACCCCAATATCTCACAATTGTTATAATCATCAAAGTAGCAAAAGAAAAAACAAGATCATTTTAATAGATGCAGAAAAGATTTGATGAATCTTAACATGCACTTATTAAAACTCTCAGCAAAGTAGGAAGGACATTTCTTGACATGATAAAGAGTTCTTTATTAAAAAGCTCCAGCTAACAATCATATTTGATGTATGGATGGCTGTCTGCCCACCCTATGAGAACAGAAACAAGGCATAGAAGTCTGTAACATTTTTTTCTATAGTGTAACAGGTGATTTAATTAGATATGAGAAATAGGCATAAACATTACAAAGGAAGTAGTTGTTATGGACTAAACTGTACCCATACCTTCATTCATGTGTTAAAGTCCTGACCCCCAGTATTCTTTAGGATGTGATTGTATTTGGAGACAGGGACTTAAAAGAGGTAATCAAGACCCTACTCTACTGCTTTTTCTTTGACACTAGCAATCAATCACCATAAGGACTTTGAAGGGATAAGCATATACTTTGCTTAAGTCACTAAATCACTGCAGGCAGTAAGGTGAAAAGGTCTAACTGATTAGGTCCTTATTTTGGGAAAATAGGACAAGGACATACAAAGAAAAATCAATATATGTAATGCTATGTTAATTCGTTCAATACATACATAAGTAATAACTACTATGTATTAAGCAATGTTTTGGGAGCAAGGAATACAACAGAAATCATATGAAGTTTATATTCTAGTGAAAGAAGATATAACATACCTAATAAATAGGTAATCATATTGTATTTTAAGATATTTCTTTCCACTGTAGGGAATGGGAAATACAGAAACCAGTTTAAGTGACAATATTCCATATACAGCAATGTCAACTCTTAAACATAGCAAATTTAACTCTTACAATCAAATTCTTTTTTTTTTTAAGTGAAGTTGATAGGAAAATCTATTCTGCATGTCTGGGCTTATTCATAGCCCTCTACTATGCTTGTCTTCTGTGTTGGTAATAAAAGAATAAGTTTAACAAATCTTTTATTTCACTTTTGGGAATCAGAAGTAATACATTGTGGTACCTTTTCTTATGATTAAATATATATTAGTGATGATGATGATAATGGTACTAACAAGTGAAACACAAGTAAATGGTCCTTAGAGGCACGACAGACTCACTTACAGGAGCCACTACTTGGTTAAGAGACTATTCTCACTTCACTTGAGTCTACAATAATCCCCAATCCCCTTCCAGTAAAGAAAGAAATAAAAGTGTTGAGAGCCCATCAGAGATACTCAACCTGTGACAACTGCTATATAAGATTACATAACCTAAAAAAGGAAACCTCAGAGACAAAATTTGGGGCATGATCAATACAACCAACTAAATCCAAATTGCTCTATGGTCAGTCTTTCTTGAAGATTTAAAGGAACTTAGACAGCCATGAAAGGAACAAACAGAAAGTAGTTCTAAATGTAGCAGAGCACTTTAAGAGTGGCTTGGTAGCCTGATTTAGGAAGCAACCACGGTAAGCTCCAAGGTCTAACATCTCATTCCTGGAACATGTGTGTTCAGTGTCCTCAGCCTTGGCTAGCCCATCAGCATAACAGGAAAAATGTTCTCAGTTTCCTCTTGTAATAGGAAATGGGTAATTGCCCAGAAGAGGAGGTTCTAGGCAAGCTGGAAGGGACTGTTTTGCTGCTGCTTAAGAGGAAAAAAGAGGAATGAAAATTGAGTGTTTCCAGATTAATGCCTTTTAAAAGTTCTTAACCTAAGTTTAGATTTTCCTAAGTAGTGTTTCTCTGTTCCACCAAGCTCAATAAAAGCAAGTGAAATGTAGCACTCTAAGTATTGATACACCAAAATACATATTTTAAATGCAATTCTGACAATGCTGAATATATTTTTTGTGATCACAAGGTTGTTCCTTGAACCATGAGTCTGGCCTCCTTTACATGTTTAACATCAATAAAGTTGGGAGAATGTTTAAGGAGGACACTAGAAGTAAAGGAGTGAGAGACTGGTAATAAAGATTAATGACCCTGCAATAAACGTCCTGTATAGTACTTAATGATTAAGGGACAAGAACAAAGGAAACAAAGGATATAAAATAGAAAAAATGTATATTAAAAAATTCAGATACACTAAGGAGGGGAAAGCAATTAAGGAGATGTCAAATCAAGCAGTATAACGTGGGCAATTAGTGCTAGGTCACTGGCCTTATGATAAACAGTATCAAAACCCACTGTAGCACATTTGGAAAGTTTATGTCTCCCATTTGGTTGGGTGCCACAGCAAAGGCCAATGCAATAATTTTGCCCTGTATAGTAATCTGCATCTACCAGATCTGCAATAGGCAGAATGGCTTAATACGGCAACCCAAAATCCTTTAATGATCAGGTGGACCATAATTTTGCTAAGGGCTCCATATTAAAACAATGAAAGAAAAATATAAGACAGTCTTTTTCACAAACAGAAAAGAAGTTTATAGTTCCTGTGGATATCTGAAAATACAAACTATTTTATAAATATGAAAAAGTTTTCTGTATTTTTTTTCACTGAAATACTATAACCTCTTTTCCACTGAAAGAGAGAGAGAGAGACAGAAAGAAACTACTAACAACAAAAAATAAAACCATGAGTGAAAATTGTTCCTGAAAACTTTGCAGAATTGTAACAGCTTCTCTTTGTTAAGTTGATTGATACAGCAACATTATAAAATGACTATTAGGATTCATTGTGCACAACAGAAAGTGCTGAAATGTCAGCAGACTGTACAGCAAAAGTAATGGGTTCTGAACTCCTGTTAGTCAAAAATGATTTTGTTTCAAATTAGAAATTGATTTTTTTTGGACACAAGCCCTTTCCAGGCTTCTGGCTTTTGTAGCTGGGCCCTGGAGAGATTAACCTCCACCACAGCAAGGGCTGGCCTGATGATACCTTTCTCAAAGCGCTTTTCAACTGCTGCTTTCTAATGTTGCTGTGGTCTTAACCAATAACACAAGTTATTTGTCCGTTTGCTATTACACTATATTTTTCTCATTTTGCCATTTTATTTTAGTGCTGACACACAACATCAATTTGTTGACAAGTTAACAGAAGACTATGTTAAGCCTTGTGGTGTAATCACCAGACCAATTCTGGCTGGTTCTCCATTCTCTAAAGTAAAATGACTAAGAATAGAGAAAGCTGAAGTAAGAGTTTCCCATCTCTGAAAGAGTACGGCTACAGAAATTAAAGAAAATTCTTTCTCATATAGTGAGTCTGCTCAATTTCATTTTTGTTGTTGGTAGGAAAATCTAAGAAGAAGCTTCTATGCTGTTCTAAAGCAAAGGAGGTCTCCAGAATACTTGCTTTAAGTAAAAACCAAAAATAAAAACAAAACCAAACCACACTTTTGCTCTCATTTCAAATTGTAAGTCACCTTTCTCAAGTTTGGATAGTTTTCATATCTCACTTAACTAGGACAGGATTAAACAAATTCTAGATTAATTGTAATTAGAACAGAAAACCACAACTAAGCAGACAGCAGGAGAAGTGAGGCAGGGAGAGATCCACTTGGAAAAACTTAGTTTTTTCATCTCTACTCAATTTGAACATTATTTTTGTCTCTGACCACACTTACTGCTTAATTCTTAAGAGCAAGAAATTCAAAAAGAGCATGAAACTGGATAGAGTTCTCTTATCAGTACTCTAAAAGAAATGCAGACACATTTCACTAATCTAGTAGATGTCTTGCTTATGACCTTGCAGGCAAAGTCAGTTTGCAACATTAAATTCTGCTCAGCATTAAATTCTGCTCAGCATTTCAAGAAATCATCTGGCATTCACTGACTGGCAACGACCAGCAACCACTTTCCCCAAGCACTTTGGTACTAATGACGTTAAACTTACCTCTCTGGGGGCTACATGTATCTCTTTCCTGACACATCCACTTGGCATCATCTTCTATATGTGGCTGAAACCCAACCGTCTTTTTCTCCTTCCAGTTCTCTCCACTATTTGGGGAGTCTTGATACTTTTTAAAGGACGATGAAGTTCCAGGCAGCCATCTGTTGCATTTTGACTTTAATACACTGAAAGTGAAAATGTGAATTAACTGTAGACAGCATAGTAGGGGATACAGATTATGTAAAGATATTTAAATTCAATGAGTTGAAATGTAATTCATGACAGTGAGAAGTTACTTTTTCTTACTTTTTATCTTCTTAAAACTTTTTTTATTCTTACTTTTACTTTAACTTGAGTAATTTCCAAAAAATCTATTTTGTATCTTGCCCCAACAATTTTACAGAAGCAATGGTCTTTATCCTCAAAAAGCTTACATTTGGAGTGAGGGAAATGAGACTGAAATCCATGAAATAACTAATAAAACTAGAGAGTATGACTAAGAATTTTAATATCTACAGAAATAAAAAGTATAGTAACACGAGACTTGCATATTTAAAATGTATTCCAAGTACTAAAAATGAACATTAGGGATTAAAATATCATCCATGTACCTCAAAATACATTTGTATTTCTCATTTTCAATTGTTTTAATATTTGTTAGGTAGGTAAGGAACAATGCAATAGTGCATGTGTACTCTCTCCTTACATAATTATAAAATCAACAAAGCAAATATAAACTAAAAGGCATTTTAATTAACATGAACACATGTATTTTATGTTTTCTCATTAATAAAATAAACTTTGTTCCCACTCTTAGTACAATTTCATTTACAACATTTTAGGGAGAAACAGTCTGATGGGTTTCAGTTAAGCTTCCCAAGGATTCATACCACTTTGGTTTTATCTTCCCTATGACCAGAAACAATGTGAAAATTAAAGTCAAGGAAAAAAAGACTGAGAAACTGATAGAGATAGCTACTCAAAAAGTAAGACTAGGGGCTGGGGATTTAGCTCAGCGGCAAAGCGCCTGCCTGGCAAGCGCAAGGTCGTGAGTTCGGTTCCTGGTACCGGA
>NW_004955402.1:23534301-23545482 GCF_000276665.1 Chinchilla lanigera | reverse complement strand
AAAAAAAAAAAAAAAAAAAAAAAAAGTAAGACTATAAGAATTAAGATGTTTAAAATCTCTAGAAGGAAAGGTAATTTCCAGATAAGAATAAATTGAATGAAGTATTATTGGACATATTTCTTCTCCTAGGTGGCCTATGGCCAGGATTCAAATCATATAAACTTATATATGTCACTGGTTTGTGTTAAACTTATATATGTCACTGGTTTGTGTAATGTTTGCTCATTATCATAGCATATTAATAAGAACCAAGAAACTAAATAGCTTTATGCTCACAGTGATGCAAAGAAACAATAACTTAGTATATAGCTTTACATAGGCATAATGAAATAAATTTATACTTCCTGTCTTGTAAAAAATTTTGACCAGAATACAGATAGATCCCTTTCTTGTGCAGACCTATCAGCAGATGTGTGCCTTAGGTTACATAACTTCCCTTCCTAGATCAGGAAATTAGAGATAATTAAAGCCTCAGTGTGAATATAATTTATATCTCAGATATGCCCCTAACTAGTCAAACCTAATGACTGCATCTGTATTTGTTCATGGAGAAAAATTAATGTTACCATGATCCCTGACTTCTCCTAAATCCATTCATTCTCAAGTCAGCAGAAAGTATTTATTCTCAGGTCAATACTAGACAGTGCTACTGCTCACAACACAGATTGCTTCCTGCTTTTTTACTCCATTTTTCATAAAGGTACTTCTGTATCTTTATTCAAAACCCCATCCTGGTAATCCTCCAACTCATCAGGGAACTTGCTTTCCAATTTCCCTAAAATAAAAGTGACTATTTAAAAAGTCTTGTTTATTTGCGTTTATTTCTACTTTCATCCATCTACAATTTCTTTCTTAATATCTCAGAAAATTATACCTTTGATTTTCACTGCTGATACCATCTTGACTCATGCCCTCTGTAACTATGACCCACCAATTATCTCCTGCATCTTACACCTTTCAGATTTTCTCACCACTAGATTCTGTTTTAGGATTACAAATAAGATCAGATCTTTCAATAAAAACTAAAACCTAAACCTCCCAACCCAAAACTCTTCAGCTGAGTGTAAATATTTACCTTTTATCAGTGAGGATATGGAGATAAAATCACTTTAACACACTACTAGAAGAACTGAAAGTTGGAATTGTTTTTTTGTAAATGATTTGTCAATACAGAATAAAAATGCACCCCTCCCAATATTTCTACTTTATTTTTTTTTTTTTTTTTTTGGTTTTTCTCTGGTACCGGGAACCGAACTCACGACCTTGCGCTTGCCAGGCAGGCGCTTTGCCGCTGAGCTAAATCCCCAGCCCCTTCTACTTTAAAATTTTATTGTACAGGACTACATGAGCAACAACATGAGAATATTCATTCAAGGATGGCTACTGCAGAATTATTTGTAATACTGAAAATATAATACAATAAATAAATGATGGTACATATCCATTGTAAGGATCATTATTCAAACATTAAAAAGAATAGTTCTTCATACTAATGTGGAAAAACTTCACGATATGCTATTAAATTAAAACAGTTTGCAATAACAGAACACAGAATGTAATCTCAAAATTTTGGATGGAAAAATGTCAAACTGAAAAAGAAAAACAGAAATAGGGTGACTGGGAGAAGGCGTCTATATTTTAATTTATGTAATTATGAATGTTTTAATTTCTTCTAGTAGGCAGATATTTTTGCAATCAAATAACAAAAACCTTTCAACACCTCTCTTCTACTACCATTTTCTCTCTCCTTCCCGTCTCTGCCGAATTTCCAGAAAACAGTAATTTATTCCAACCAACATACCTACTAGAACTAGATTCTAAAGAACAAATCAAAGACTTTTCTTTAAAATCTTGCTCTTTGCCAGGCTGATTTTCCCACAGCAACTGGGATAATTTCTTACAACTTTTTTTCCTGGCCTTCATAATACATTATCCTGACTGGTACCTAGTTTCAGGAGGCTTCTACTTAGACTCTTTTACTGAGAACTCTCCTAATTCCTTCCCCTTCTCATGTAGGCATTCCTGAGGATTCTGTAATATTCTTGTTTGCTTCCTTAACATTTGTTGCCACACCTCTGTATCTTTCATTGAGGTTTCTAAACAGTTTCTTCTAGCTCACTTCTCCAACACTGATACTTGAAAAAGCATACAGTAACAAGGCGTAAAGGAATATCTGGTCATCCTTCCAAAGAAAAGTATCACTTTAATTATGACACTAGTGCCTCCATCTCTTTCCATCCTTACTTAGCAATGCCATATCTTCTCTGCCACTGGCAGGTGGGAGTGGGGCTTCACTTCCTTGATTTTTACTTTCTTTATTTCTGCTCAGTAAACTGGCAGATCAACATTCATTTATATATTCATCTGATATTTACTGAGGATAAACTTTATAGTTCTGATATGTGCTATGGGTCTGGGGTGGACAAAAAAAGGACAAACAAACATTTACTAAGTACTTAATATATGGTAAGTTCTGGGTATAAAAAATATCAGCAAGACCTAGTTCTTGTTCTTAAAGTGATTTAATGGTGGAAACAGAGATGGGAACATAATTTTTAACACAATGTGATAAGTGCTATATTCAGGAATATGCAGCATGTTATGGGGACACAAAGGCAGAGAACCTAGTTCTGTCTGCATACAGCAGATTCCTGAAACATTCAGACTCAATCTTACAGGTAAGTGGGGGCTAAGGAAGCACGGAAGAGTGTTCTAGGTGGAAGAAAACAGTACAATAGGGCACCAGGCTGAACCCGGGACATCTTCAAGAACCGCAGTGAGCCGCCCTCGCACCTCCCCCACTAGTGTGCAAGGCAGGAGGAGCCCTAGACACCTTCTAGGGCCTTGGTGGCCACTCCACACACCCCTAGTGTGCCTGCGGGTGTTGGGCTAAACCCCAGACATCTTCAGGAACCCAGTGAGCCATCTCCATGCCTCCCTGACTAGTATGCAAGGCAGGTGGAGCTCTAGACACCTTCTGGGGCCTCAGTGGCCACTCCCAGCACCACCCATACCCACCAGGGGAGCTGAGATGAAACCTGGACAGAGTCAGTGGCCTGAGGGAGGACTCTACCCCCACCCCTCCCCTGCCCACGTGGGAACCGGGCTGGGTCCCGGGCAACATCTGAATCCTCCATGACCATGACCTGTAACCCCCAACCCTTGTGGAAGCTGAGCTGAACCCCAGGCAGCTCCAGGAACTCCAGTAAGCCTCCCCCACTTCTCCCCCACCAGCCTGGGAGCCAATTGAATGCAAGAAAGTTTCAGGAGCATCTGGGACCCCACCTTGCCACCACACACCAGCATAGGAGCCACACTGAGCACTGGGGATCTTCGGATCCTCTCCCTGCCACTCCCACACCATCATGGGAGTGAGGCTGCACTTCAGGAAACCTCTGGATCTTCAAAAATGACAAAATGAATGAGAAAAATGGAATCTCAGACCTCTACCCCACCCAGAACAAGTCCAGAAGACATCAACACAGAAGAGCCTGGAAGTCATACACCTGAAATTTCTCAAATGATAGCAACTAAAGTAAAGAAGCAACTCCATCAGGCCACAGAAGACATCAGATCAGAAATAATGTTTCAGGTAAAAAAAGAAATGACAACAATAATGAAAGAATTGCTCAGCACATCCAAAGAAGACTGGTAAGAAAACAGAAGAGCATAGAAAACTTATGGAAATCTTGAGTGCACAATATAGAAAAGAGCTAGAATACATGAAACAGATTCAAACAGGTATCCAGGAAATCAAAAATTCCATTGAAAGCTGGCGAAACCATCTGAACGAAGCTGAAAATAGACTTTCAGACCTTGAAGACAGCATCGACACTAACAAATGTGAAAGGAAGTATTTCTTAAAAGTATCAAGGAACCAGGAAATAACAATTCAACAACTGCAAGTTGAAGCAAAGAAAAACAGTGTCAGGTTAATAGGTATCAATGAAACAGCAGGTATCAACACAAATGATATAAAAAGACTATTTGCAAAATAATGGCAGAAAATTTCCCAGGCATAGAAAAAGAATTGGACATACAGATAAGTGAAGAATATAGAACTCCAATCAACCATAACCAAAATAAACCTACACCCAGACATATAGTGATCAAGATCCCAGAAACTCAACAAAAGATCAGAATACTAAAAGCTGTTAAAAGAAAAGAAACAGATCACCTACAAAGGAAAGCCCATCAGAATGACGGCAGATTTCTCAGTGCAAACCATCAAGTCAAGAAGAGCTTGGAGTGAAGTATTTCAGGTCTTGAAAGAAAACAACTTCCAACCTAGAGTGATGTACCCTGAAAAGCATCCTTCAAATTTAATGGAGAAATAAAATAGTCCCATGATAAAGAACTGAAGAAATTCATGAGTGCCAGACTAGTCCTACAAAGAGTTCTAAAAGATATTCTAGAAAGAGATAAAACAGATCTCAATTTCAAGATTATAACAAAAAGGAACCACCACCAAGCAAAGCAAGCAATTAAACAGAGGGAAAAAGGAGGAACCAAGGGCAGGAAAATAATGTGACAAAGATAAGCCAATACATATCAGTTATAACCATCAATGCAAGTGGCCTCAATTCACCAATCAAAAGAAGCAGACTAGCAGAGTGGATCAAGAAACAAAATCCAACTATATGCTGTATACAAGGAACACATTTAACTCGAAAAGAAATTCACAGACTGAAAATTAAAGGATGGGAACCAATACTCCATGCAACAGGAACCCAGAGAAAAGTGAGTGTAGCTATTCTGTTGGCAGACAACGTCAACTTCAAACCGAGTGAACATCAAACCAGGAACAATCAAAAGAGGTAATGAAGGTCACTACATACTTGTGAGGGGGAAAACTTCAAGAGGAAGAGATAGCAATCATAAACATCTGTGCACCAAATACAGGAGCACCCAACTATATAAGACAAATTTTAACAGACATGAACAATGAAATAAGCAACAATACAATCATAACAGAGGACTTTAACACTCCATTGACACAAAGAGATAGAGCAACTAGACAAAATAGCAGCAAAGAAATAACAGAACTTAACCAAACTTGTAAGCAAATGGATTTAGTAGACTTTTACAGAGAGTTCCATCCAACAGCATCAGAATACACATTCTTCTCAGCTGCACATGGGATGTTCTCTAAAATAGACAATATGCTAGTACATAGAACATGCTTAAGTAAATGTAAAGGAATTGAAATTATCCCATGCATACTATTGGACCATACTGAAATTGGAAATTAATGACAAAAGAAACCACAAAAACTCTATAAACACATGGAAATTAAACAACAACCTCCTGAACAACAAATGGGTCACAGATGAATTCAAAGTAGAAATTCAAAATTATTTACAATCAAATGAAAATGTAGATACAACTTACAGGAACCTGTGGGATGCAATGAAAGCAGTCTTCAGAGGAAAATTTATAGCAGTCAATTCCCTCATCAGGAAAACAGAATGAGCATACATAAACAATCTCATGCTGCACCTCACACTTCTAGAAAAAGAAGTGCAAGTCAAACCTAAAGCTCAAAGAAGACAAGAAATTATAAAGCTCAGGTCAGACCCTTACCTTTGACAAGGGGTCCAAACATGTTCACTGGAAGAAAGATAGCCTCTGTAATAAATGGTGCTGGAAACACTGGCTTTCCACATGCCAAAGACTAAAATTAGACCCATGTCTTTCACCATGCACTAACGTCAAAATGTATGAAAGATCTAAATATTAAAAGAGAAACACTAAATCTATGAAGAGAAAGTAGGTAAAAATCTGGAAGACATAGGGGTAGGCAGACTGTTCATAAACAAAAACACAACTGCATGGGAAATACTTCAAAGAATCAACTACTGGGATCTCATCTTATTGAAAAGTTTTTGAACATCAAAAGACACTACCAATAGAGTAAAAAGAAAACCCATAAATTGGGAAAAAAATTTAGCCAACTGCCCCTGAAGACAAACGACTTCTATCTAGAACATGTAAAGAACTGAAAAAAAAAAAAATCAGGTCCCCAAAATTCAAAGACCCAATCCAAAAATGGGCATCTGAGATGAATACACACTTCTCAGATGAATACTGTGGGGAAAAAGGAACCCTACTCCACTGGTGGTGGGAGTGTAGGTTGGTGAAACCACTGTGGAAAGCAGTTTGGAGATTCCTCACAAAACTAGGATTAGAAGTCCCACTTAACCTATTTCCCTTCTGGGTATTTTTCCAGAATTAAAAACATCATGCCACAGCAATGTGCACCCATGTTTATAGCAGCACAATTTGTTATAGCTAAATCTTGGAAACAACCTAAATGCCCATCAATTGAGGGATGGATAAAAAAGATGTAGTATTTTTATACAATGGAGTATTACTCAGCTATAAAGAAAGATAAACTCAAGGCTTTTGTAGGTAAATGGATGCTGCAACTAGAGAGCACACTCATAAGCAAAATAAATTGGACCCACATGTGTAAACATCATATTGTCTCCCTGGTGTAGGAATCTGAAAAAGTAAGTAAAACTCAAAATGTACAATACAGGATATGAAAGGGAAAGAAATTGCTGAAAGGAAGGAACAACTGGGATGAGGGAAAGAAGAAAAAAGAAAAAAGGCAGGCAAAATACACACACACACACACACACACACACACACATATATATATAAGAATAGTTGGGATAATGTACTGCTGATGTCTGATGATATATTGAAAGAAACAGTTAATGCTTAAAATTTTTATATTTTGACCAATTTTGTATGCTTATATCTGGTAATCTGAGCAGCTGATTTGAAGACAACAATATGCAATGAAACAACCATGGTGAGTTCCTACCATCTTGTCTAGTGAAACTCTATTATCTCTAATGTTTTATTTAATAATTATTTTTTAATTCTCCTTAATGGTTTGAACAATCTTCCATTCTTACATCTGGTAATCTGAGCAATGCAGTTGAGGATAACAATATATAATATAACAACCACTGTTAATTCTTACCATTTTGTTTTGAAACCCTGTATCATTTTTAATGTTCTTGCATTGTTTTATGTCTGTGATGTTGGTATGTTGCTAGTTTTTTTTTTTTACTACTCTCTTTAAAATTAAAAAAAAAGAAAACAGTATAATACCAGAAAACACACCAAAAAGCAAAACTCCATCACATATTTTGGGCAAGTTAAATGGTTTGGTGCTGTTCTAACATAAAATGTGATGGTAGGGGAGGAAGGAATGGAGGTGACGCAGCTGAGATGGGACATGTCAAATAATGAAAGGATTTTTTTTTTATATCAAGGGTCCTGAACTCTATCTTGTAGGTAAGGTGGAGTCACTGAGGGGCTCTAAGGAGACAAATTACATATCCCATTTGAATTTATAAAAAAATTCTCAAGTACCATTTAGAGAATAGAGTATGAGAAACTGGATGAACTAGAAGTCTGCTGGAACAGCTCCAAATAGAGAAATAGCAAGAAAGGAAAGGAAGAAGCAATTTTAAAACAATTTTTAATTTAAAACTGGCAGTGTAAAAATAAAAATTAAAGTAAAAGACAATAGGAAATAGGGAGACAGTATAAATTGGTCTTCAAGGAGAAAAGGATTAAGAGGCAGAAGGAAAAGGCAGGGGTAAGGAATGTAAAAAAGAAATTGGGAATGTTATGTACATGTATCAACTCCACACAAGAATTGTAATTACATACTGTAAACATGTGTAAAAAAGCCAGGAAGGGGAAAAAGAGAAGGGGATGAAAAAAAGAAATTAAGAGGTTTTATGTACATATGCCTCAAAGAATGTGAACATTATATACCACATACGTGAATTAATAAACTAAAATAAAGAGAATATTAGAAAAACTGGCAGAACTTGAGTTATTAAGCATGAGAGAGAAAGTAGTCATGAATGACTGACAGAGTTTTGGGTGGATAAGCAATAGAGAGGGGATTTAGGGAGGGTAGGAGAAATTAAATGTAGCATGTGGTGATTATGGAGAAGATATTTCAAAAAAGCCACTTGACCAGTGATTGTAGCAATTTGCTAGTTAGTTGACTGATTTTAGGAGTGAGTGAGTGGAGGGAGAATGAACTGAGGAAATAAATGCTTCATTTCCTTAGTGCAGGAGGTAAAATCATTCTTGTGAGTGACAGAAGTGGGTTTTGAGGAGGGAGATGAAGGTTTGGAAGGACTTAGAAATGACAAGAGAAAGATTATCCTGAAATGCTGAGAGTCTGACAGAATTAGAAATCATAATTTCTAGCGGGGCTTGGATGCATAGTTATAAATGCAAAGAAAGCAGTCTGAGAGCTAGATCTGGGTTAGGCTTTTACTGGGATGGTGCAGCAGACTGGAGGTCAGGGCAAAAATGTACTGATAAATAGTAGCTGAGTCAATCTTTTATGGTCCAACACATATGGGAGAAGACAGCAAATCAATGTTTGTTTTGTTTTGTTTTTGTTTCGTGTGTGTTTGTGTGTTTGTATGCATGTGATCCAAAAACTATGGGGATACTGTAGGGAGAAAGTTCAATATACCTCTGTATAAACATATTACTCCAAAATAGGGAGGATTATTGAACCAAGGACAATTGAAAGGAAGCAAATGATAACAGAAAGCTCTCTGGCTTTTTTCTATTTGCTTAAAGCAAGACATAGTTTTATAAAGATAAATACTACCTTGTTCTTGCTCTTGTCCTCTTTCTACTAGGGAAAAACAAGGGTTGACTACTAAAGACATCTTTAGACCCTTATCATCTAGAGATCACACCAAATTTATATTAACAAGCTTTATTAAGTAACCTTTATTTCTCTTTCTCCAACTTGTAGCTCATAAAGACCAAATGCTTTTCCTTTGTCTTGTCATTTCTTTAAAATTTTACTATTCTTTAATACGTAAGCTAGAATTCAACTGAAAACTACTCATTCCTTGTGTATATGGAACTTGTACATATATATGAAATATACATGTTTATAAATTTATGTTTATTTTTCTGTTGTTAGCATCTTTTGTCACAAGGGTTAGTTCCAAATAACAACCTATGGGAGTAGAAGAAAATTATTATTATTCTTCCCCTATAAAACTCTCCCCACCTATCAGAGTGGGCCACCTATACTATCAGGAAGCCTTCAGCAACACAACTTCAATTCAAGGCCAGCATCCATCTAGACACCCCCTCCTTGTTCTCGCAATCCCCAACATCCAACACAGCATAGTCCTCAGTACGGAAGGCCTCCAGACCCTGCAAAATTTCGATGCTCTATGCCAAGCTACCCTCTGGTGTGGATGTCCTTCTCACAACACTGACTCCACACTTCAGGATCAAAATAATTTTTGGCTGCGATGTGAGGTAGGGATCAAAGTTCATTTCTCCTCCGTATCTATATCCACTATACTTAGCATTACCGAATTGCATGGCACCCTTATCAAAAAGCAATTGCGCCTATGAGTGAGTATGTCTGTTTCTGGATTCTATTCTTTTCCATTGATCTATTTATTTACTTAGTGTACTAACCTATGTTGATTATGTAACTTTAACACACCTGAAACTGGGGAGTTAGTATATGCCTTTCAATTTATTCTTCTAAAACAGCAAAGATTATCATTGCTATTCTAGGATCTTCACATTTCCATGAAATGGCATAGGTTTGCCAATTTCTGTAAAACAGCATACTGATATTTTGATTGAAACTGCATTAAGTCTAACCTGCAACTTGAAAAACTGACTGAGTGTTCAAATCAAAGAACATATCTTTGTTTCCTGAAGTCTTCCTAAATTTGCCTAGGCAGTATTATGTATTTATTTATGTAGAGGTTTTGTACTGCTTTTGTTAATGCAAGCTTGATATTTTTAGTTTGTTTTTAGATATTTTTAGTTTTTGTACTTCTTTTGTTAGATTTATCATTGGGTATCTCATGGCTTTGAAATTACAAGTGCTGAAAGGAACAGTTAATGATTACATGTTTGCTCAATCTTGTATGTCTCTATTTGCTTTCCTGAGAAACCACTTTGAAGATATCAATAAGTAATACAACAGCCATGGTTAATTTCCTACAACTTTGTCTGTAACTGTTTTGTTTGTATTGTTCTTATGCCATTTTGTAAATGGATGTCTGTCTGTTAATATGTTTTCCTTCTTTTATTTTTTAAAATAAAATAAATACAAAAAAAGAAATTACAAGTGCTTTTAAAAATTTTTATATGCTAATTATTACTGTTTAATACAAAAATAAAAATTATTTTTATAAAGAATTTGTATTTTCTGCTTGTGTTAAAATTCACTGAATAACTCTAGTAGCTGTTTGTGTAGGTTCCATAAGACACAGAGAATCATGGTATCTGAAAATAAAGACAGTGTTATTTCTTTCTTTTCGATATCTTTAATGCCTGATTGACTGTACTAGAGAAAACCTCTCATGCAATTTACCTTATTCCTTACAGTGTTCACATTAAAGAGATGTAACTTTTTCATTACCCTTGATCAGACATTGTAGTTTACTGAGAGGTCATTTTTTTCCCCCAGAATGAATGAATACTGGATAAATTATGTCAAACGTTTTTCCTTGAGATGAAATTTTCCTTTTTAATCATTTTTATTATGTTAATATGGCAAATTACATTGATTGATTTTGAAATGCTGAACTGATTTTGGATTACTTAGTCAAGCTGTATTACTCTTTTTGTATTTTGGATATAATTTGTTAACATTTTGTTAATATTAAAAATAAATGTATGTTTATGAGAAAGATTGATTTGTCATTTTGTTTTCCTCCAATGCGTTTACCCAGTTTAGTCCCACAAAAGGAGGTGGGAAAAGTTCCTTATTACTGCAGTTCTGTGGTTTTCTTTTTGTTTGTTTGTTTGTGTTTTTTGTTGGCACCAGGAATTGAACTCACAACCTTGTGCTTGCCAGGCAAGTGCTGTGCCGCTGAGCTAAATCCCCAGCCCCTGTTCTGTGCTTTTCAAGTGGTATAGAAAGGCAAGGATTGTATCACGCAGGGGGCATTTGGTGATTTCGGGAGAGGTTTTTGTCTCAATTGGCATGTAACAGAAAGAAGCCAAGGATCCTGCTGAATACTGTTTTCTTTCTTTTTCTTTCTTTCTTTCTTTCTTTCTTTCTTTCTTTCTTTCTTTCTTTCTTTCTTTCTTTCTCTCTCTCTCTCTCTTTTCAGATGATAGGGTCTCACTATGTAGTTT